>NC_056735.1:84038859-84048859 GCF_019279795.1 Protopterus annectens
ATTTCTTGCAAATACTTGTTACTTTGCTTGTTCTAGTTAGGATAATAAATGTCCCAGAACTGCTGATAAAACTTAAAACCAACAGGGCATTGTATTGCTCATGCAAATTCTATTTATAACTCCTGTACTGTGTGCATATAAATTTCTTAGAATACTTATGTTTCTAATTTTTCGATTTTGTAAAAGATTTATTCCTGTATATACATCTATAAGCCGTGTCTTAGCAGTCAGTTCTTATTAATTATGCCATGTACTGTACGTCTGGGAACACAAAGAACAGTCTGTGCATTGCCTTGCATACACATATTTCACTATCCATTCACATCTGTACTTTCATGTTCTACAACTCCCCTGAGCTTCAAGGGGCTTTTAAAAGTAACATCATCGTTGAAAGCTGCACGGTTATTTAGGCCAGATAAATGGTCTATTGACAATACTACTTGGTCAGGAGGTGAAATATATGTTACACAAAGCTTTCTCTGGGCCACTGTTTCATATAAAACTAATAAACAGAAACAAAAAAGCCATGCTGGCCATATGGCTATATGAATCAGAAAAAAATGAACAAAAGAAAAATCACGTCTTTGATTTTTCTGTACTGGGTTATCAAAATAGCAAAACTATCTTGGCAACTGAGCTGAAACAGATTTATTCCAGCTTGTCTGTGACCCTCAATAAGGTATAACAGGTAATAGAAAATGCAGGAATGGATGGGTGGATGGATGGATGGATGGATGGATGGATGGATGGATGGATGGATGGACGGATGGATGGATGAAAGGCAAGTGGTTACAGCAGTAAGCTCTGCTCAGAGTTATTGTTATTAAGCTAAAACAGAAGAAACAGATTCTAATTAAACATAGAGCTCAACAGCATTCACATCTAAACTGATAACTGATGGAGTCCATCATCTTTGCCATGCCATCATGGTCCATGCAAAGTGTAGCACAGTAATGTGAAAAGTGATGTCATCCAAGAATTTCTGTATAACTTCACGTTTTGTCACAGTGCAGTTAGATCTCCAGCCAATGCTAAAACACAAAAACAGTAACAATTATATAATTGTAACACCAGAACAGAATCCAAACTACATCCTTTTGTGAGAAAGTACCATTTGCAGGAAAAAAATAATCTGATGAAGAAACATATAAGTTCAGATATAAAATAATTTAAACATAACATAGAGTGTAAACCCTGATGTTGATATGGTTAATGTCATAACTGATGAACACTCAGACAATCTGGTGGTGCAGATGGATGAAGCCCTGACTACACTACAACTGACCCAGGTTCAGTTAGCATCTCGGCTGTCTGATGGATAGACAGGCAGTGATGGGGATGTGCCCATCCTTGGGTAGGAGATGGTTATGTGGGCATATCTCTTAATGTCCCTGACAGAGGTTAGGGTTTGTACAGGGGAGGGCTTAGACTAAGAGGGGATAAATAGGAGTAAGGCTGAGCTCCCTCAGAGACAGGGGCAAGAAATCTCACACTCCAATTGCATAACAGCCCCCATAATGCTAACTTCATAATCAAAGGGAAGGAGGGGAACCATGGGTAGGCCTTCAAGTGAAATCCCCTCCAGCAGACGCAGCATGGCCTCCCCCCTGCCATGCACTTAGGATCCAGCTTTGCTCTGTTTGAAATTTGATCTTAGTTCAGGGTAGAGGAGAACCAGTAGATCCAGTGTTGGACATGGGGCATTGGGGGTGGCTCTCAGAATGAAGCAGGGGCAGTAGCAACCTCCGCATAAAAAATTAATGAGTGCATCCCCAAACAAAGTTCATTAGGTATCAGGAAGGAAACTTATGGAAGAAATGGAGGAAGCACTCCAACCAAGATAAAAATTAAGAGCAAAGAGTGAAAGTTAATTGAATTAATCAAAACTGCACTATCAAGAAAGAATACAGTATAATTGTAAAAAAGCCTAACTCAGTATCTGAAGTAATGTGTACTGCAGCTAGTAAATAACATACAATCCCATCAAAACATGAACTCACAAATGAAATCGTAAATTACTGTACAACAATTTTAACCTTGTGTATGTGAACAAACTCTGGGATCCTGAAAGGACGGGTCTATATTAGAACACCGAATGTTCAAAATGTTGAGTGTTCTAATATCGACCTGTTTTCAGCGAATGCTGAAAATATTGAAGAAACAGAAAACTGAATTTTCCTAGGGAAAGAATTTGGTTGTCCATTTCTGTTGCTTCGATATTTTCAGCGTTGTGGTAGAAAGTCACAGGTAGGGTTCAGGTAAGTCTGCGATTGTGTGGACGTGAGGGTTAGGGCGGGTTAGGTGAGTTAGGGTTAGGATGTGGGTCAGGTAAGTGTGCGATTGTATGGACGTGAGGGTTAGGGCGGGGTAGGTGAGTTAGGGTTAGGGCGTGGGTGAGGTGACTGTGCGATAGTGATGGATCTTAGAGATAGGGTTTGGGTTAAAGTAAGTGGATAGTTAGTGGTGTATGTATAGTTTAGGGTAAGAGTTTAGGTGTATGTGTGTGGATTGCTGTTTGTTTGGTGTGCTTCTGTTGTGTGTATGTGTTTTGGAACAGCAAATTTTTTCCCTAAGATGTTTTAAATTTTTGATTCATAGGGTTCGATATTAGAACACTCGAACTTTTGAATGTTCAGTGTTCTACTATAGAACCGAAAGGACTGCGGAAAGCAGGGAGTCTTAATATCAGCCATTTCCCCCTTCTGTCAATTCTTTCCAATTCATAGATCACCCTATTGTTGAGGTTCTGGCTGGGTTGCATGGTAATAAGACAAAACAAGGGAATGGCTAGTGCTGATTAGCTAAATACTCTCCCCTAGAAATCCAAAACTGGAAAGCAGCATGAGCATCCGGGGGGGGGGGTACAACAAAGAATGTATTTATTAATTAAGCACTTTCATCTGTTTGTAATGTTAGACTTCTTCAGAATCTAAAAACATATGTTCCACACAAAATTTAAATGTTTACCAAAAATCACATGTTCACCTAAAAGCCAATCACAATGACTATCACACAGCAATTAGTAAAACCAATTATACAATACATCCACCCCCCCCCCCATATTTTTTTCAATATGACTACTCCCTTCCTGAGGTTTACTTTTTCCCATCATGATATGTGGTAAGGTAGGGACTCAAGAGAGTGTATGTGTGTGAGGTGTGTGTGTGTGTGTGTGTGTGTGTGTGTGTGTGTGTGTGTGTGTGTGTGTGTGTGTGTGTGTGTATGAGTAGGAGGGTGAATGGATATCTGAATGTCTACGTGTAAGTGTAGAGGAGTTCTTCTGACGATATGAAGCATTATCCAACAGAATAAACACTACCACCCTCCCCCATCACAGGTCTGACAACACTTGTGCTAAAAAAGTCCAGTTCAGAGATGTGCTAATAAGCTGAGACAATGAGATCTTTCTTACTGTGGTCATAGCTTGACTGGTGTAGCCAATTTACACAAGCAATGAGATTATTTGTGAATCAGCATAAGTTTTGAAATTGTGCAAAACAGTGATAAAGTCATGTAACTCATCTTATCAATATATGTTAATTTCCAGATAATATTAGGAAATGGACATTTTGTATCTGCGGTGGTGGTGCTGCGGGAGCGTTGTCGCCTCACAGTAAGATGTTGTCCTGTTCGATTTTCAGCTAGAACGTCTTCTGTGTGGAGACATGCGTGAATGGGCATACCTTCATTGAAGGTTGTGCATCAGGGCCGGCAACTTGGCACGTAAAAATCTACTGCCAATCATTAGCGGACCGGAGTTCCGCTGTGGCGACCCCTAACCGGGAAAAGCCGAAAGACACAACATTAGGAAATGGACATTTGTCTGCTTAGATTTGAGAAAAGCAACAAGTGCAAGGCCTGTCTGTCTCTCTTTCAGTCTGTAGTGAGAGTGGCTAGACTCCAAAATTAGAACAAAACAAAAGTTCAAGATTTATATCACCATGAAGGTTGTGCCCATAATATAATAACTGAAAAGCATAAAACCATAAAAGCAGGACTATATACAGATTCTTCAGCCATTCCAGACTAGTTTCACTCTCGTTTAGAATGTCCGTTTCTGGAAACTGAACCCGTGTTTCCGAGGGAGGCTGATTCACCAGTCATAACTGGACCTGACACCACCACAAGAGCAAAAAAACTGAAAAACTTTTCCAAAGCAAACTACAGCCTACTGAGCATTGGTATAAACATTTTTATAGCCTCCTTAGTCACAGACAACAATGACTCCTATGCAGAGGTATACACAAATGCCCTGTATAAATATTTAAACCACTGTATATTCTTGGCTGTTCCTGACTGGATCACGGAAAAATAAGCCACCCTGGTGGACCTCAAATATAAACAGGTTATATAAGAAGAGGAGGAAGAAAGTGATGTCCAAGAACAACAGGGAACTACCTCAGCAGAGGAAGAAAGTGATGTTGAAGAACAAGAAGGAACTTCCTCAGCAGAGGAAGAAACTGATGTCCAAGTACAACAGGGAACTACCTCAGCAGAGGAAGGAACTGATGTCCAAGAACAACAGGGAACTACCTCAGCAGAGGAAGGAACTGATGTCCAAGAACAACAGGGAACTATCTCAGCAGAGGAAGGAACTGATGTCCAAGAACAACAGAGAACTAACTCAGCAGAGGAAGGAACTGATGTCCAAGAACAACAGGGAACTACCACAGCAGAGGAAGAAACTGATGTCCAAGAACAACAGGGAACTACCTCAGTAGAGGAAGAAACTGATGTCCAAGAACAACAGGGAACTACCTCAGCAGAGGAAGGAACTGATGTCCAAGAACAACAGGGAACTACCTCAGCAGAGGAAGGAACTGAGGTACAAGAACAACAGGGAACTATCTCAGCAGAGGAAGAAACTGATGCACAAGGACAACAGGGAACTTCCTCAGCAGAGGAAGAAACTGATGTCCAAGAACAACAGGGAACTAACTCAGCAGAGGAAGGAACTGATGTCCAAGAACAACAGGGAACTACCTCAGCAGAGGAAGAAACTGATGTCCAAGAACAAGGGGATCTACCTCAGCAGAGGAAGAAACTGATGTCCAAGAACAACAGGGATCTACCTCAGCAGAGGAAGAAACTGATGTCCAAGAACAACAGGGAACTACCTCAGCAGAGGAAGAAACTGATGTCCAAGAACAAGAAGGAACTTCCTCAGCAGAGGAAGAAACTGATGCACAAGAACAACAGGGAACTACCTCAGCAGAGGAAGAAACTGATGTCCAAGAACAACAGGGAACTAACTCAGCAGAGGAAGGAACTGATGTCCAAGAACAACAGGGAACTAACTCAGCAGAGGAAGGAACTGATGTCCAAGAACAACAGAGAACTACCTCAGCAGAGGAAGAAACTGATGTCCAAGAACAACAGGGAACTAACTCAGCAGAGGAAGGAACTGATGTCCAAGAACAACAGGGAACTAACTCAGCAGAGGAAGGAACTGATGTCCAAGAACAACAGAGAACTACCTCAGCAGAGGAAGAAACTGATGTCCAAGAACAAGAGGGATCTACCTCAGCAGAGGAAGAAACTGATGTCCAAGAACAACAGGGAACCAACTCAGCAGAGGAAGAATTCTCTCCACAGTCTGAACAAGCAAATCAGATATCTTGTAAAGTTCTCTAAAGTGAACTATGAAGCAAAAATAGTATCTCTAATGCATTATTTAACTATTTCTGAAATCTAAAGAGGAATGCCCAGCTATGTGCTGAACTGGTAGTGTATGGTACCAGTCATACTATACCAGAGGAAATTGCCAACCTGCTAGCTCAAATTTGGCACACATTTCATCCCCTGTCTCCACCAGCCAAACCCCAAAGCATACCTGACTCCAGTCTTCTGCCTAGTATTTCTAGAGATCAAATCATATCTGCGCTCTCCAAGGCCAAAAACCCAGCCTTAATGGGATCAGATAACATCCCAAGTTGCTTATTAAGTAATCTAAAATAGGACCTAGTGGATCCACTTATTGTTCTCTTTAACCATAGCCTGAGAACTGGCTTTATTCCCGCAAAATGAAGGACAGTAACAGTAATCCAATTGCAAAAAGGAGGGGGTGGGGCATCAACTGACCCTGGAAACTATGACTCATAACTCTAACTGCCTCATCTGCAAGGCCATGGGAAAAAAATCATCAGGGACCTTATCAACAAGGACATAGACAAAGTTCAGACTCTAGAGCCAACCCACATTGGTTTTGTTAAGTGTAGATCATGTTTATTAAACCTAGTGAACTTCTTCAAGAAAGTCACCAACGCCCTGGATAAAGGTAAGACAGTGCACACCACCCATCCTGACCCAGCCAATGCTTTTGACACAATCCCCCGCTCAGGTATCATTGAGAAGCTCTACAAGATGGGGATCAACCCTTATTTCATTAGATGCATAGCAAATTGGCTCACAGACAGAACACATATTGTCGAAGTTGGTGACTCCACTTCTGCTAGTAGAGCCATCATCAGCGGCGTACCCCCAAGGATCTGTGCTGGGCCCTTTACTGTTTGAAATCTACTTCTCAGAAGTCCAGGCTAAAGTAGATGGCCTTTGGCTTACTGAGGTTGCTGATGATGCAAATTGGATGCAATTATTAAATCCCAGAGTGATGTTAACATATTACAGAAGGGGCTAACACAGTCAAATGACTGGTGCCAAAGTCATGGTCTAAAACTAAATGCAAACAAAAGTGCATTATTATCCCCTTTGGCAAAGCATAATTCCCTGCTAATTACAATATTGACAGCACCTCCCTAAGTTCAAACCCAGTCGTGCAAGATCTGGGAACACAGGTTGATAGCAATCTGAACTTTGACCACCAAGTTTCTACAGTGGTAAGGAAAGCCTTCTACATTCCACATCTCATAAGTAAGGGCATTGCATCCAGGTCTAAGGATGGTATAACTCCACTGTACTTGACCCTTATCAGACCATTAATAGACTACAATACTCCCTTTTGCATGTACCTTGCCAGACACCTGCAGCAGCAGGAGAGACCACAGAGGTTTCTAATCAAGAAAATACAGGACCTCCAAACCATGACCTATGTGGATACACAGAAAGCCCTATCACTACACTCTGTATCTTATACGCTGCTGAGAGGCTATTTGTGCCTGGCCTACAGGGCAGTCTCTGCCCTGATGGAAATGCTACACATCTGCAAGTCAAATGGCACAAGAGTCACTCGCTCTAGGAATCTTAACCTAGCCTGTGACATAAACAGAACATGATGGACAGACAGATATGTCTCCCAGAGACTGATGTACCTCTGGAATAAACTTCCAATTCACATGAAGCAGAGCTCCTCATTGACCCTATTCAAGTACAATCTAGACAAATGGATGGGAGACTGCAAATTCACCACAGGGGTAGCACCAATGTTCCTCATGGACAGGGGTAGTTGGTGTTGATCATAGACTCTCTCTGCAAATTTTGTCCATCTAACCAAGGAAAGTTGGGACAACTCAGTATTAACATGTCTAGGCTTGTAAGGGCTCTAGGGCTGCTAACCTAGTAATCTTCTAAGAACCTATGAACCTATTGATTAAAATACAATATATGTGGTCAATGAATATAAATATATTAAATATATTAAATAACCATGATGAATGCATAAATGATTTAAAACATATATTATTTTGTGACACTGCAAATGATCACAATGGTAGTAGGCATGAGTCATATTCATGGTGTAATGTTGGTGACTCACTGATAATGATTTTTTTTTCACAGAAGGGATAGTGGATGACTATAACATAGTTCTATAACTGTCAGTATTATATATATATATATATATATATATAATGATATAATATATAATGATATTTTAGCACTGCTTCAGTTCCTCTTCCTGTATCAACAATCACATTCTACAGCCAGTAGCTAGATTGATTCAAGTATAGTCCCTTTTCTTTGTTTAACCAAACTCCTAGGCAGTCTTAATCTTTTATTATTGATATATGTGTTTTTTCTAACAAACTGTATATATGGCATTGTAACTTGAGATTCATCAGCTTAAATCTGACAAAACTGTTATGTTGTATTTGTATTTTCTTCGCATTGTATGTATTGTACTGTTAGTTGTGCTTTATCAAATTGTATATGCATCTTTGTGGAGCTTTTCTCCCCGGGCTTCCACTGAAAATGGGCACTTTATGGCCCAGTGGAATTTCTCATAAACAAATGCAATAAATAAATGCAATAATAAATAGTATAGTGAAAATTAGTTACAGACAAAATGAAATACATATTATATATGTAATAGAATTCATATGAGGTACTACTCAAAACAGACTATGGGTTAAGTAAGGTCTGAAGCTTGTCAAACATGTAGGGTAGTGCACAGACTATATGGGTCAAATAGTCCCCATTTATCATCAAAATCCATAGTACTAGGACTTCCAAGATGGCTGCCCACTGAGTAACAGCTTAATTTTGGCTCACCCTGTGTGAAAACAGAAACTCAGAAAAGGGGGCCAGTGAATTTGTCTTTTTGGGTACATTTTAGTTACTGGCTAGTAACTACACTGCCTGGATGCCAGGAAAGAAAATATTTAGTGAACCTGAAAGAAAATCAACCACAAAATGTAATGAGAAAATATGGCTTGGATGAATCCTGCATCTGGTCAGCAAAAAGCAGTTCAAGTTCCAGCTTTGGTGCAAAACATGACTTTTTAGTAATTTATGTGAAAAAATAAATCAAATGCACTCAGAGCTGACTAAAATAAATGAAACTCTGGAGGATAATCTGCTAACAAAAGGCTGGAAAAAATACTTTTAAATAGATATTCAGATGAGCTGATAAGCAAAAATCAGAGGTCAAAATGAAGTAAAGGTTGGCTGAGTATGAGACTGCTCAAGAATAAATGTTCCAAAAATGATAACATTAGAGGACAGAGGATGAACAGAAAACCTGAGATTTTCTTTTGTTCCAGAGAAACTGCATCAATTCTATGAGGGCACAAATAAGTATCTTAGACTGATATTCCACAGCAGGAGTTGTTAATTGAAAGGGCACATTGTGGGTATGCTCCAAACCTGGCCATGAGAAAACAGCCAAGATCTCTAATAGTAAAGATGCAATCTTACCAGCAGAAGGAGTTGATTCTGACAAAACTGTGGCAGAAGGAAAAAATACTAAAAGTTGAAGACAGTAGATTGTTTGTGGAAACTGATTACTCATTATACACCAGGCAGAAGAGGAATAATTTCATTGCAGCAGTCAGTGAATGTCAATAAGCAGGAGTGAGGTTCAAGCTATTGCATCAACCTATTTTCAGAATATTTTTCCTGGAAGGTCAAAGCAATGTTTTGATGCAGAACATGCTAATAAGGACATACAAAAGTATGCCCAACAAAAAATGAGCAATCAAACAAAAGGGATTCTGCTTCTTATTCTTCTGATAGTAAAGCTCATAGACTATGCCAATGAAACTTTTTCCAATATTCCAAAGGAAAATGCTCGAGAGACAGAGAAAAGCACAGGACTAGACTAGAAAAAAGAGGATTATATTGAAAATCAACCAGAGACTGAAGCTGAGAGATTGAGATCAACATTAAGAAAACCAGCAACTTATAAATTAATCAATAAATGTGCAATTACGAAGCATCAATCACATTTGTGAAATATGGTGAAACAAGAAAACCTACAAATATTGGATTTTTTTGACTTCATTAAACTTGCAGGGGACTACAAAGCATATGCTCTACTTTGTGTTATTAATGTTTCAAAGAACATTAAGGAGAGGGAAGAAGGAGGGAAATAGATAACTGTAAGTAAAACAGATTTTGTTCCTAACAGTATTTTTATAAAACATGACATATACTGCATATAAAGCTTTTCAGTTATATTCTTGTGTAACAGAGATACTAATGTGAACAGATGCCCCCCCTCTTCCTTTTTTTATTCTTGTTCAGTTTTAAGAAATGTAGGCAATGCAATATATATAAAAAAAGAAAGCCTGGAAAAAAGAGCATGATTTAAGTAAAACTGATATGC
>NC_056735.1:84053859-84331484 GCF_019279795.1 Protopterus annectens
AAGTGCTACCTGAGAAAGTTATAACTAAAATTAGATATACAACGATATGAAGAAGAAGAAGATGAGGAAAGCTCGGAAGATAACAGACCCCTTACCATGAAGAGCCTGTACACTCCTGCACTCTCCAACACACTGAGCCTTTTTGTGAGTACCTGCAAAAGGGATATCAGGAAACTCCTTTCTGATAAGCCCTCAGCAAAGTGGCACAACCTGAACAGGGAAGAAAGACAGGCTTGGAAGGAACTGAGTCAGGACAAATCCCTTAGGATTATGAAGGCTGACAAGGGATCCGGGATAGTAGTGATGGAGCAGGAGAGATATATCCAAACACTTGAAGCATCCCTCATGAATAACCAGTTCTACAAAAAGGTCAACATCAACCAGGTTCAACAAAACTTTAAACAAATTGACAACCTACTATTGGAACTGTACCTCAGGGATGAGATCTCTCAAGATGAAAAAGACTTCATGCAGGTCATGACACCCAGCCTTGGAAAATTTTTTGGAATCCCCAAGGTTCACAAGAGCCCTGAAAATCCACCTTTCTGCCACATGGTATCGAACCGAAGGACAAAAACAGAAAAGATTTCACAATATGTGGACCACATCCTTAACCCCATTGTACAGAACAGCAAATACTACACCAAGGACTCCTGGGCTTTTCTAAATGACATCTCCAGACTAAGGCTGGATGGAGGGGAATATTTACTGGTCACCCTAGATGTAGAAGCACTCTACACAAACATCCCCCATGCCAAAGGACTGACCCTCACCAGACAGTACCTGAACAGGCACTCCAACCTAAGTGGGACTAAGATTAATACTGTATGCAGGTTAACAGAAGCAGTATTAAGAAATAGCTTCTTTCAATTCAACGGGAAGATTTACCACCAACAGAAAGGGGTAGCCATGGGGTCCAAAATGGCCCCAGCATATGCAAACTTAGTCCTCAGTGCCTGGGAAATGGATAAGGCTGAATCACTGCTTGGGTTCAACAACACCATAATGTACAGGTGTTATATTGATGACGTCTTTTTTGTCTGGAAGGGGGACAGACTTTCTATGAGCAATTTTCTGGAAACCCTTTTCCAGAGTCTGGACTTCCTGACCCTCACGGTAGGACATATCAGAACCACCACTCAATTCCTGGATATCCACCTCACTATAGACCTGGAAAGTGGACAGTTTGACTCCAACATCTACCACAAGCCCACTTTCTGGAATAACTATCTAGAGTTCAGCAACCAGCATCCCCATTTCATGAACAAGAATATTGTAAAAATACAATTCATCCAGTTATCCAGACTCATTTTTAGGGACGAGGTTTTTATCAAGGAAGGTTTTTACCTCAGAAACTTGTTCTTAGAAAGAAAATACCCAGAGTATTTAGTGGACAACCTGTTCCAAGAGATCATACAGCACAGACACTCCAGGTACCCAACAATCCTGGAAAAGGGATTCACAGCAAGGGCACAGAATGGATTGAACAAAAAGGACTGGTTGTCAAGTTTCCCCCTTCCAATTTCTACAGATATGTTTGGAATCAGTGGGGTCCTCACCAACAATTGGGACATCTTGGGAGGAGAAAAATGTCTGACAAAGTTACTTGGGGCATCCCCGAACTTCTGTTTCAAACGAACCTCTTCTTTTGGTGGTGCATTCGAGAGGAATAAAAGTGCATCCCCACAGAGTGAAGTATCGACAGAACCTGGAATGTCTGACTGCAGCAAGTGTGTCACATGTGTACACATACGAAAAGACAACAATGTCACCTTCCCGCACTGCAACAGAACTGTCAGTCTACATGACCACTATGACTGCAACACAAAAAATGTAATCTACTGTGCTTTCTGCGAACACTGGGAATTTCTATATCGGCAAAACAAATAGGAAGCTGAGTAGCCATATTAAAGAACACACTGCAGCAATACACAAACAGGACAGTTTGAATGCCTTGGCTAAACACAGTGCTATTTGCCCAAACTTCACAGGATTCAAATTCACAGCGCTGAAAAAAATAACAGAATTTGTAGGGGACATGGACACATTCCTGCAAGTCCGGGAATTAAAATGGCAGATAGAACTGAGAGCTGATGTCTATCCAGGTCTCAATGAGACACTGTACATTAAATGTGCACTTAAATGGTATAGAGATTGAAATGTGATAGGGTTTGAAGAATTGTGCAAGAGGTTTTGAAGAATTGTGCAAGTGGATTTAATGGGTTTATGGATTTACAACTGTGCAAGTGAATATAATGTGTTTCCTCTCTCTCTGACTTTTGCCTCCCCCCTACCCCCTACACACATGCTCCCAGTCACCAGGCTAGCCCCCGCTGACCCCACCAACTACCCCCCCGGTCTCACTTTTCACGCAGCCATTCAAGGGGTGATATCATCCAAACCAGCCCACGGGTGGTACCATCTGCACTGACAGTCTTCTGGGACACTCTATTATTCATATGCTCCACACTCCTTGTCATGGGCAGTCCCCTAACAGCCCCCCCTCAAGTCCACACCACATTCCTCCCACTCCCCCATCAGGTGGCATACCCACACATTTCTCTACACACACACACTGATACCAAAGCATAGTAGGACTCTCTACCTGACTCCTCCACATTCCTCGTGCCCTTCTTTACTTACCTTTGGAGGCAAAGACTCATAAGTTACATGTTTATATTAGAATCATCACAGCATGACTCTCATCCTTCCCGGTTCCCCCATATTTAAATTTTTTTTTTTTTTTTTTTTTTGCTTTTGCACACAATCCCTTTTTGCACACAATCTCTTTTTGCACACGATCCCTTTTAGTATGCACACGGCACCACAAGGCTATTACTGTTTCACTAATTTACCTTATGTAATTACGATTGTAATGTTAATGAAAATGCACACAGCACCCTGCTTGTTCGCACTTTACTATTGGAAAGGAACTGTTGTTAATTTAAATGGCCTGGTAGAACTAATGTATATAAAGGAAGTGAAAATGGTTGCTCATACTTATGAAACATGTCTTTCTGAAGAAGTCTTGACAATAAATAAGACGAAAGCGCTAAAGTTCTACAAGAGTTGTTGGTGTGATTTACTATTTTTTGAATGCTGTTATTGTCACAAAGTTCATTTCTTAGTTTATATATATATATATATATATATATATATATATATATATATATATATAGACGCACACACACACACACACACACACACACACACACACATATTAAAGTGGTTTTGTGGAGGGGAGGCAATTATTTGACCATTAATAGAACAATGATGATCCAGAGGAAAGCAGAATGTAAAAAGCACCACTATTGTGGGTTGGTCTTGATGCAGATAAAGCATTCAACAGAGTAAGCTGGAATTTTATGAGTAGGGCAATGGAAGTATTTTTATTACCTGACGATATATTAAGGTTAATTAGGAGGATGAGGGACTGGAGGTGAAAAGTAAAGGGAAGGTCCACTCTGATAAGATCTGTTTGAGCAGAGAAACCAGGCAGAGGTGTCCTCTTTCTGCTTTGTTATTTGCATTATATTTAGAATCATTGGCAAAGAAAATAAGGGACTCAGAAATTCAAGGATATAATTTGTATGGTAGTCAAGAAAAGCTGGCTCTATTTGCAGATGATTTTATTTTGTACTTGATAAAACCAGAAAAGGACATCTCAGTGTTATGGAACATTCAGACAGTTTCAAGTCTATTCAGGATTCAAAATTAATGAAGATAAAATAAAGGAAATAGTTATAAACTGTGTACCCACACATAAATTGGCTGAGCAATAGCCATATTTATGAGGGCACAATAAAACAAAGTACTTAGGAGTACACAGGTTATAAAGGATTCTATTATGGCTGCTAATGATATGTAGGAAGGGGTCTATATTAGTTCATTGACAGCTTAGGTTGTCAAATCTGCAATGACTGACACCTAAGCATCGAACTTGCAAAATCGCAAACGGTCATTTAAGCAAATTATTTCCTCGGGAAAGAAGTCACTTGGCCGTTATCGGGGATTTACCCTGTCAGCAATGTGGTGCAATCTCTGATTTGTATATTTAGATAGGGGGTGTGGAGGGCACAGCCCCCCATGTTGGGGGGGTGTGGTGGGCAAAGCTTACAACTTTATTTATGTTGAAAAGTTCATTTTGTTCGTGGACGGCCTACTGAATTCTTTCCCGAGGAAAGAATTTGCTTAAGTGGCTGTTCACGATTTTGCAAGTTCGACGCTTAGGTGTCGATCATTACAGATTCGACAACCTAAGCTGTCGATGAACTAATATAGACATGTGGGAAGACAGTAAATAAATGATAATACAAAAACTGAGAAACTGGAAGTGCTGTTTTATGAAAATGACTAGCAAGATGCAAGCAATGAAAATGTTTATAGTCCTTTTACCTTTATACAGAGGTAAGACATATGTTTATCAATCAGGGATTAGTTGTGGATAGCAATTAATAAGAACAAGAAGGATTTTATCTGGGAGAGGAAGAGGGCAAGAGTCAAGTGGGATAAGTTGATCTCTCCAGTAGAACACGGTGGTTTGGGATTATATGATTTGAAGGGGCATTTCTGAGATACACAGGTAAGGTTGATATACATAGCACAAGCAGAAATTCTAAGTGTAACGGGATGATGATGAAAGAGGGGGAAAGTGAAGAAATAAGGAGAGGCGGGCATTTTGGATGCTGAGCCTTAAGAATAACAACAACCATACAGAATATTACTTCATAAAGTAGTAGAAAGTATTCTAAGAACTAAGCCAACACAAGAGTGGATGCAATTAGGGGTACAGAGAATAAGCAAGAGGGGGGTGGAATTTACTAGAGAAAACTGACAAAGGAAGCAAGGAATTGGGATCAAATAATTAGAGAGGGAAAGGTAATAGAATGGGAAGAATCCAAAAATTAATTTGGACTGTAGGCTAGAGATCATCTTCTGTATCAAGGATTGATATCACAGTATAGGCAAAGAGAAATAAATAGGGGGGTCCTAAGTGAAAGACCAGCACTGGTAGAGTTTCTAGTAGAATCCAGAGCAGAAGCTGCTGGTAAAAAGGCATAATTAGTAGAGCATATAAAATATTGCACAATAACTATAGGAATCAATCTGAGGAAGTTAGAAATGATTGGGAAGAGAGATTGGATAAGCAATTCAAAAATAAACAATTGGAGGATATATGTATATCTCCCAAATATGCAACAAAATGTAGAAGATTTAGGATCTCTGCTTGAAAGTGTTTGTGTCGGTATTTTTATACCTCAAGCAGACGCCAATGAATTTTTCCTCAGGTAGACTGCAAATGTTGGAGGTGTAATAGAGAAGAAAGAGGTCATTCAGAAGATACGTTTTGGGAGTGAAATGAGTTGGCAGACTTTAAAATTCCCTTTAGACGACTCTGTTAGAAATACTGGATGAGTAAATTGGTGTAACTAAAGAAATGATTATTTGAGCTGCAATACAGAATCAAAATTATCCAGACATAGTAATGCCTTGCTGAGTTTAATTCTGGTGGCTAGCAAAAACCAATTATTACAAAATGGAAATCTAAGTGTAAACCAACTATATTAAAAGTAGTGAATATAGTTACAGAGATAAAAGAACTGGAAGTGGAATCTTTAGGAAAGGGTAAGAGCAAATTTCATAGAAAAAACGAGAATTGTGGGAAAAGAATGTGCAGAATAATGTTTTGCTGGAAGAATGAGGTTTAAGGGAAGGCTGGAATCGAATGAGCCATGTAATGTTTGAATAAAATGAATATACAGAAAAGTATAAGTGTTGCATAATATATGGAACTGAAAATATGTCAATATTTTCATTTATATAAATATACACTTGCCTATGTCATAATTGATAATTCAATAAAGACGTTTCTGGTTTAAAAAAAAAATCTATAGTACTGGGCAGGTCCACTGGTACAAGGACAAGATAGTATCACCAGTACTGACAGCAACCAGAGACTGACAAGTGGTCATGATGTAGATGAGTTGGTGAAAGAAGAACTGAGCAGTTCAGAGTCACCTAGCCTATTACTGGAGCCCTATTGCTATTGCTGGCACCTGCGTACACTGTGCAGGTTGCCACATGTGGCACAGATGCCAAAAAGCACACGCTTCAATGACACATGACATGCTGTAACCCACACGCTTCAATAACACATGACATGCTGTAACCCGCACGCTTCAATGACACATGACATGCTGTAACCCACATAAGCATGCTCACATCAGTGGCATTGTATGTTGGTGTGTGTGAGGGAGAAAGCTAGGACAGAAAATGAAAAAAATCTCAAGATGGAGACACAGTGTCCAGATACAGGTCAAGTCCTGGATCTCATTCACCCTGAACATTAATATTGAGGTGCTCTTCCATTAGGAGGGTGCACTCTATGAACAGTTAGTGGGGTAAATGGAGCAGTGTGTCTGAATGGGGCTATTAACCAAAATACAAGATCAGCAAAAAGGTCTGACTATGAGTGTTAATGAACTAAGCAATCTTTAAAAAAGTCATGTCCCAAAAAGGTCTGACTATGAGTGTTAATGAACTAAGCAATCTTTAAAAAAGTCATGTCCCTTAGGAAAAATCTGTACACATGTATATAGAATATATGAACATTTATTTTTAGTCTAGCAGTTAGTACAGGGGATTAAGGATATGAGCTGATAATAAATTATTTTTTGTGGTGTGAGGTTTGATTCCCTTATCCTTCATTTGCTAACTGTGTGACTTTGAGCAAGTCACTTAACAATACAGTCTTATCTGGAATTTGTGCTGGGCAAGGTTGGCCTTACACATAGGCAAACCAGGTAACCACCTAGGGCACATAATCGTAGGAGTTTCATAGGGGTGCTGATTCCCTACTTAATTATTTATTTATTTTCTCAAGAAATATTTGTTTTCTCTAAAAAATAAATAAAGTGCCTGTACTAAAGTAAAATGCACTCACAACATAGCAGGCACTGTAGGAAGGAAGTGCTTTGGTTAGCATGATATGAAGTTTAAATGTTGCAAGGTCACAAGAGTAGAGACATCACCTCAATTTTCAAATATCAGCACATGAGAGTGTGCCAGAAGGTAGCTTTCTTTTTTTCATTTTCTTTTGTTATTTAAGAAAATAGACATTTGCACAGAGATCAAGGAATGGCACACCAGGAGGTGTAGTGAGTAACATCAGCAGTTGTTAACCAGATACTTATGTTTTGGATTTGTATAGAACCATGGGGGATAGTTGATGTCTGGCAGAGAATGGTGCGGTGAGATAAGTGTTAATTCTGTTTTAACTATAACACTGGCAGCGATCAGCCAGGTATTTTTGAAATTTCTATGGTTTTGTGATTTGTGTATAGCAATTTGATTGGAATACCTCAAGGTGTGGCAACTTGTTTGCGTGGACTGTGGTGAATAAAATAATATTCTATAGCCATCAGACATTGTGGCTATACCTGCTGGGTGATGTTTGAACTTGGCTAGATGAAAGTAACTGACCCTGTTATTTGCTCAATTTAAATATTCAGTATCTGGCTTTTAAGGACTAGTGTGCATTTGTGTCAAGTAAGATGGACTACTTAACTGGACATCTTGTGTACGCAGACAGCAGACAATGGGTGTAATAGCTGTGGCTGTTTTCTGTGAAGGAAAATGGCTAGTCTGATGCTGTTTGTTTATTTTGGCTTTGCAGGACTAATGCCGACGACTCCACACTTATATCCATCTCAAATAACATTCCTGAACTACACTCCCTGACCCAACAGGCCCTACTATCCACTGAACAATGTCTCTTTCACAACTTATTTATCCTAAATCCCAAAAAGACCAAACTACTACTTTTCCTTCCCCGTTCTCTTTCTCATCACAAAACCTCCTTTTTTATTACATCTTCTAACAATACAAATATCCAACCTGACACCCACACAAAACTCCTAGGGGTCATTATCAATGACATACTCAAGTTCAACCTACACATACTCCAATGTATAAAAAAAACAAACCAGAAACTAGGTCTGCTATAGCGGAACAAAAAATTCCTAACCCCTGAATCTAGACTTACTCTGTGCCAGGCACTCCTCCTCCCCTCCTCTTATACGCCGCCCCAGTTCTTACCAATATCCAGGCCTCCACTCTAAACAAACTGCAACAGACTTACCATAAAATAGCCAGATTCATTACTAACTCCCCATACAACTCACACCACTGCATTTCTTTAAACTCTCTTCAATGGCTTGAACTTCCCCAGTTTCTGCTATCTTATCAATCTCATATGCTACACTCTATTCTTTATAAACCCTCCTTCTGTCCATCTCTATCTTCCTTAGTCTCCATCTACATCCCATCCCGGACCCTCCGTACTTCTAACCAACTATTACTTGATGTCTACCACCCAAAAAGGTCAGTAGGCAAACTACTCTACAAACACTCCCTTGCCCATGCTTGGAACAAACTTCCCCTTGACTTACGTTCAATCTCCCACACCTCACACTTTAAAAATGAACTAAAAGCTTATTTTCTCAATTCCAGAACCTGCCCTTGCCATGACCCCACCTAGTATTCCTTCCATTTATGTACCCGCAAAAGGACCATAATTAGTACCTCATTACACCTCTCTCTCCAATATGTCTACTATGCATTTGCACTATTTTATACAAACAAAAAAATGTTTATTGTTGACCTATTGAACTATATCAATGTAAAATTGTTACTTAGCTTCTTTTTAATGCAACTTTAACTTTATGCATGTATCCCAACATATGTGAATCATTTTGCTATAACTGCTATTATATCAATATTGTTTAAAATTGTACTTGTTTTAAAATGTATTACTGGAGCTTTTCTCCTCGGGTCTCCACTGAAAATGGGCCACAAGCCCAGCAGGACAAACCCAGTTAACAAATGTCAATAAATAAATAAATAAAATGTGATTGCGTGAAGCAACCTGCAATATTTTAAGTTAGTCAATTCTTTTTTTAACAAAAGTGAAATGCTTTACATGGTCATCCACTGAACTGTACGTTATAGTGGCTGTAACTGCTTTTTGTGGTTTACTTGAATGAAAGTAACTGACCATGTTGTCATTCCCTCAGTTTGACAGTCATCGCTCCGGAAAAAGAAGGGGGATAAATGCACTACAGAATACTCGACCATCATAACTTCTGGGGTCTGGTGACCCCCACACATCAAGGCTGTATAAGTGGCTTCTGACATGGGTTTAGTAATTGCATCTGTCTTGAATCTTACCTAGTCTAAAACCAGCACTGTTCATAGGTGTACACAAAAGGTTGCTGTACTTGTGTGGGGGGCAATGGATGATGTCGTTATTTCTTTAATGTTCCACCCAGGCCTCAGAGGTCACTGTACCTTGTGCTGTGCTGGAGACAGAGTGATCATTTTCTTCAGTTTTCCTCACAAGCTTCAAAAGGATGCATGAAGGGTCACTGTAGCTTGTATAGGACCACTGTACTTTGTCTGGAAGTAGCAAATTGTAAACACTATTGTAATATTTTTTTGTCATTTTCTTCACAATTAAGCATCTCATGCATACACAGGTGGCCATCTTTTAGGGAGAGTACATATGCTGTTTATATCTGTCGATAGCGATTATGTTATATTCTATTCAGTTTTGTCTACGTCTGTCATGAGAAACGTACACAAGGAGGTGACTGTCTTTTGGGGTGGGGAGGCAGGCTTTATGTAAATAAGACAGCAGCAGCAGCTTGAAATATGATTTGGCACTTCTGCCGTCATTTTTATTTTTAATTTAAACCCGTGTGGGATACACAGAAAGTGACAACCATTTTTTTTCTGTAGATCAATATTTGTGTATGGGATCCATACAGATCCCCAACTGCACTTTCTACCGAAACATAAATCACCGGGCATACTTAACCGAAAGTGATGTTCTCTGAAGCAGCACTTTCGGATAAGTATGCTTGTTGTGCCGGTCGTACTACGGTGCAGATAAGGGAAAATTCCCTTTTCCCCACTGTAGTGTGACATTGGAGTGAGAATATTAAAGTAGGGGGTGTGTGGAGGTGCAGGGGGGCTTGTCCCCCTGCATAGCAGTGGGTTTGTTTTTTTTTTTGTTTTTTTTAAACATACTTTAATGAAAGCGCTTTTTCGGTGAAAGCGCTTCCGTTAAAGTGTGTTCAATAATTATGGATTCGGACTTTTGATCTTTCAAGTCAAAAGTCCTAGATCCATGTGTATATACCTTTAGGAAGCTATCTGAGGGCTTGCACAAGCGTATAAATACTGAGCATGTGCGAGCCTGACTGCCATTTTGTAGTTAGCTGTTGAGATGTAAGCATGCATGTATGTAAGGTCTGTTTCTTAACTAGTTTGTTTGTATTTAATGCTGCTGCTATCCATCCTGATGAGTTTCTGTATATTAAAAGATCTAAACAACAACCCCAGCCTTCTTGTCATATGTGTTAGAGATGAACAAGTGACATAGGTTCATGGGTAGGTACTAGGCTATCTGCCTAAAGGCATTTATAAGCCTAGCCGGAATGTGTTGGCTTTCGCTGCCCCCTTAGATTAGTTCCCTGTGTCTCTGTCCAGTAGAGCCATTGAAGTGATCCCTGGGGAAAACTTCCTGTTTCCCATCCACTCGTCAAGGTTTCTCTTGAACAGTGTTACTGAGGAGCTCTCCCTAATATAGACTGGAATCTTGTTCGAGAGCATGGGAAGTCTCTGGGACAGTAATCTATCCCTCCAGCACGTCCTATTTATTGCTGTGGTGAGGTTTAGATCCCTAGAGCATGTGGCTCAAGGGGATATGGTTTTCTTTAGATGGATCATGTCCATCAATTCTGGGTTGGACTTGGCCTTGTATGTCAGGCAGAGATCACCTCTGAGTAGGCAGTATGCAAATGAGTACAGCTGGAGTTTCTTCAGTCGAGCTGCATAGGGCATCTGTTTGAGGCCAGTGATCCTCTTGGTGGGGTACTTCTGTGGTCTTTCCAGCTGTTGCAGGTGTCTTGTAAGGTACATCCCAAATGGGGTGTTGTACTCTATGATGGGTCTGATGAGTGATGCGTAGAGGGGCACAATGACCTCTTTTGATCTGGATGCAAACCCTTTTGTGATTAGGTGGGCCACATAGAAGGATTTTCTAACCACTTTGGCAATGTGATTACCAAAGGAGATATTGCTATCTTCTTGGGTGCCAAGATCCCTTATTTCATCTTCCATATTTAGGGGCCTACCACCTATGTGGTAGTTTGTGGGTACTTTGTTTTTTCCAAATGGGATGACTATGCACTTTTTGGCATTTAGCTTGAGGCCATGGTTTTGACACCAGGTATCTGTCTCAGTGAGACCCTTTTGGAGGATATCTGTGTCAGCCGGAGAGTCAATTATAGCCCCTAGTTTGCAGTCGTCTGTGAACTTCATCAGCCATAGTCCTTCTGTGCTTGCCTGTACCTCTGAGAAGTAGATGCCGAACAGGAGGGAGTCCTAGGACTGAGCCCTGGGGAATGCCACTTGTAACCAGTTTAGAGTCAGACCTAGCTCCTGCACCTCTTACCATGTGGGTTCTGTCCATGAGCCAGTTGGCAGCCCATCTTGTGATGTAGAGATTTATGCTCAGGCTGGTTAGCTTGTCTATAATACCAGAATGGGGAATGGTGTCAAAGGCCTTTGTGAGGTCTAGGTAGGCTGTGCGGACCACCTTTCCCTCATCTATAGCTTTGGTAACTGTCTCAAAGAAGTCTACCAGGTTTAGGAGGCATGATCTACCCTTAACAAAGCCGAACTGGGTAGGGTCCAGTGTTTGGAGGTTCCCAATGTCTCTGTTAATGAGATCCATGATGATGCACTCCATAGCCTTGCAGACCAAGCTAGTCAGGCTTATAGGGTGATAGTTCCCGGGGTCTGTTGTGGCTCCACCTTTGTTGAGCAGAATAACCATTGTTGTGCACCACTCTATGGGCAAGTAGCCTGTGGAGAGGCTGAGTTTGAACAGTGTGTTTAGGTGAGGGGTTAGTTCATCTTTGAGCTCATGTAGGACGCAGCCTGGGACACCATCCGGTCCCATTGATGCTGAGTTTTTGGCTTTGAAGAGGGCTGTTTTAACCTGAGTGTCTGTGATTTCAGGGGCACTACATTCTTCTGGTATGGTTATGGGCCCTTTTGGGGGTGAGAGGGGTGAAGTTTGCACTGAACCTGTCTGCCAGGATATTGGCGATATTGGTCAGTTCAGTGTATTTTGTGCTATTTTGCACTAACTCTGTTTGGAGTCCTTGACAATTTTTCTTTCAAAGCTAGCCTTGGATGATTTTATGAGGGATCGTAGTTTCTTGCTGATACTGATCAGGGATGTCTTCCCCTCTTGAGATTTTACTCTTTTCTGTACTAGTTTCCTCCTTCTATTGTATAGCTTGTTTATGGCAAGGGTCCACCAGACTGTTTTCCTTTTCTTACAGGAGTGAGTCTTGGTTTTGCTTGGGATAGCATGATCCAAACATTCTTGTAGGTGGCTGTAGAGTGAATTAGTAAAGGATTTTGCAGCTTGGGCAGCATTATCCTTTAGCATGGGGGATTTGAAACTTTCCACCTCGGTCTTAAATAACGTGAAGTTTGCTTTTGAAAAGTTTTTCACAGTGGTTTATTTGACCGGGGGTGGGGCAGAATGTGGATATCCAGAATGATTAGTTTATGGTCAGATCTAACCAGCTAGGGGTTGACCAGGTTCAATATGTTGTCACCTCTGGTGGGGGTGTTGACCAGTTGATCCAGGACATTTGAGTTTATGAATTCTAAGAAATGTTGGGCAAAGGAGTTAGTACTTGAGTAGTTCTCCCAGTTAATGTTTGGGTAATTGTAATCACCCAATATCAGGGTGTTTGGTAGGACCTTTATGTTTCCCAGTGTTTCCAGAAATGCGGAATGGGGGTCCTGGGACATGGTTCATGATCTGTAGCAAGCTACAATTTGAATTGCAGTTTTGCCTGTTGTTAGTTGCACATGGATGATCTCTGAAGCATCGTGCTGTGCCACTAACCTGGAGGTGTGGGTATCCTTTATGAATATGGATATGCCCCCACCTTTTGTATTTCGGTCCAGGTTTTGTGGCCAAAATGTATGGTATGGGTTGTAGCCTGGTAGTGCTGGGGTGCTCTCTGGATCCTTAAACCAGATTTCTGTTACTGCATATATATCGATTTTCTCCATACTGACGAGTGCCTCGAGTGCGTGCATTTTGAGGTTTAGACTTCTGGCACTGAGTAGCATTAACCTCAGTTTTTTGTTACTTGTGCTATTTACGGTGGTGGGTTTGTCTTTTGAGCTTTGATTAAAAAAGGCACTATGGAGGTGGCAAGAGCCTTGGCCAATATTCAAAATCCTAAAGGTGACAGGTGCAAGCCATCTCTAGCAAAGCAGCATGGCTTGTAGAGCATGTCATCCCAGGCTGACAGACACTGGATCCTCTTTTAATGACACCAGAAGCTTAGCCAATTTTTGAAACTGATAATTTTATCTTTATACCGTAGTATCATTCTTGGTGAAGGCAGGATGCTACTCAGGGTCAGGGTCATACCAGCCTAGGCTGCATGATCAGAGAGCTCTTCCATGTCTCTTTTCTTGTAGTCCAGGGAGGTACGGCTCAGGTCATTCACACCAACAAGGACAATGACAGAGTCATATTTGTACTTGTTCTGGAGTGACCTGGGCACTTGTGTTATGTGGCGGATCCTGGCACCCGACAGGCAGCTAACAGTAACCTTTTCCTTGTTCAGCCTAGTGAGTGGGACATCAGTGTGCCTGACTATAGAGTCACCTATTACTAGTGTGTTGGGTATGCTATTTTGCCTTAAGGGCTGTGATTGCGTGGCACACTGGCTTTGTGAAGTATGTGTTTCATGATTTGTGTTGGTGGGTAGAGGTTGCTTGGATGTCTGCTTTGGAGGTCTCCATTGTTTTTGCAGATTTTTATTTAGAGCCTCCGTATATGTTTTCATGTATTTATGTGTGTTTTTTGCTGGTGCTGGTTTCATAGGTCTGTGTGAGACTGGGGGTGTGATGCAAGTAATTCCCTTCTCCTCTTGACTGTCTGGTCCAGTCTTGGATTGAGAGAGCTTAGCCTCCAGTTTGGCTGTATAATTGCATCTCTCGCATGCATTAGTGTTTGGTGGTAGGAGGAGAGGGTTGTCTGTGTACATGAGGCAGTTGTAGCATTGCCTCAAAATACCCAGATTCACCAGTTAGACCAGACAGTACACCTGAAACTGCCCTTTGGATATGCCTGGATAGGTACAGTGAGCTGTTTTACTGATTGGCTGGTAAGGTCAAATAGAGAGCCTTGTCCTTCTCTACAGTATGGGGGGGGGTCTAGTGCTAAGAAGTGGCATGTCTAAAGGACATGGTGCCAGAAGTGGCATGTCTAAAGGACATGGAGTCAGAACCTGCACATTCAAGGGGCATGAATCTAGAAACAGCTTGGCTAAACTGACTTAAGGCACTTTTTTAGATGCTGGTGGAATATACAGAAGTGGATCAGTCCCAAAATGTGCAAACTTTGCAAAACAGGTCAGAAATTAATTTCAGGTATTAAAACCTGCCCAGCACTATTTCTTTTCACATGATGTGAAATGAGGCATGCAGAACATTCAGTATTGAGAAACATATTTAAACTACTACGGAAAATGTTTGAAATAACATCTAAATTGCATAAAATTAATAAAATAAGGGGAAACGACTGCATGTTTGCAAAGCATACGTATTTTTGTATTAAGATATCCTAGTTGTCAGACATGTATAAAGTGTTCGTATGTTTGTGCAGTGTTACAGTAAAGTTATTTCACAAAGTACAGCCATTACAGGACATATTTCTCAGAATGCAGCCATTACAGAGCATATTTCACAAAGTTAAGTATTTTGAAGAGTTTATTGCACATTTGAATGTTGTTACAAGGTCACAGAACTGTTTGTTTGTACATAATTACAAGAGCCATATTTTCAGTGTGTTTGTGTATACTTTGTAGGTGCGGCAGATGGATTTCAAAAACCCAGTGCACTTGTGTTTGACAGTGATATTGCTGAGAACTGGAGAGTGTTTGGGCAAGAGTACAACATTTTCATACAGGCTGTATTTTCTGATAAAGATGACCATACAAAGGCAATTATAATACCTAATTTAGCTGGGTCAGAAGCCATAGAAAGGGAATGCTCATTTGTGTATGCACCTGCTACCTATACAGGAGAGGGGGGAAACCATCATATTGTTGTACCAGCTGAATCAAGGGAGGACTCAGAGTGCTTAAAACATACATTTAGAGAAATGTGTAATCCCCACACAAATTTTACAATGGAAAGGCACTTATTTTATACAAGGGATCAAAAGCCTGTTGAAACATTTGCAGTATATATAACTGACCTGAGAAATAAAGCTGAATTGTGCAGATTTGGGGATTTAAGGGATGAGTTGATAAAAGACAGACTTGTGTGTGGCATAAAAGATGATGCTGTGAGAAAGATTTTGCTTTGTGGCAGTGATTTAACTTTGAATAAGGCCACTGTGATTTGTCAGATATACGAGCTCACAGAAAAGCACACAAATATGCTTACAAATAAGAGCAGCTCTAGAAGGCACAGTGATAAAGCTCATGTTGATAGTATGCAGCACATTACTAAAAAACAGGACCAAGCACATGGCAGCAACTATAACCCCTGCAGCACTCACTAGTAAACCCCAGACCTTGCTAGCAAATTCCAGAGTTTACATAGTCTCAGTGAAGCACAAGAGTGAGTCATCAAGTTCAAAGCATGGGCCCCAACCTAGTTTCATTGCCAACTGTCATAATTGTGGTGGTAATCATAAATCTAAAAGAGAGAAATGTTTAGCTTTTGGTCAACAATGCTGCAAATGTAATAAATGGAATCATTTCAAAAGATTTTGTAAATCAAAAGGTCCACATGCTTTTATTAAAAGGGAACATTTTAAGAAATGAGTTGATTGGTTAGACAGTGGCAATTCTACTCTTTATGTTGATGGTGTGTTAGTTCATGAAAAGATCAATGCAGTAGATTTAAGGGCAAAGAATGAAGTATTTTATACTGTTCAGATAAATGGCAAACCCACAGAGCTCAAAGTTGACACAGGTTCGAAGTGCAATGTTTTGTCTGCAGAAATATTTGCTAGAGTGTGTAAAGGTGAAAGGCTTGATTTGGCTTGTTGCTTATGGAGATGAAGAAATTCAGACCAAAGCTTCAGTAGAGTTTTCATGTCACTCTGCTGGGAGAAGCTCTGACTTGTTATTTTATGTGGTCAAGAGGCATGTCCAGTCATTACTACGGCTCAGAGACAGTTTGAAAATGGGACTGCTTTCATTTAACAAGGAAGTCCACCAAATTAGCTTGAAAGACCACTACTCTAATTTTGCTCAGCACATTTTTTTCTATGCTGATCTTTTTTAAGACAAACTAGGCAAACTTCCAGCTGTGTACTCCATGAAGTTGGACCCAAAGATCAGTCCAGTTATCAGGCCAGCTCATAAAGTTCCAATAGGTGCGACAGGGTGTGATTTGTCCAGTTGAAACTCCAAATGAATGGGTATCTTCCATGGTGGTAGCACATAAGAAAAGCTCAGATGACATCAAAATGTGTATTGACCCATGAGATTTGAACAAAGCACTAAAAATACCTCATCATCCAATGCATACAGTTGAAGAAGTCACAGCCTTGTTGCCAAATGACACTATTTTTTTCTGTCTTAGATGGAAAGAGTTCTTTTTGGCAAATTCAGCTTGATAAAAAATCCTCATTGCTCACTACTTTCAATACTCCGTTTGGAAGGCACAGATTTTTGGGAGTGCTACTTGGAATAAATTCTTCATGTGAAGTCTTTCAGTGTGCAATGGAGCAATTTTTTTCTGGGTATCCTTATGCTATCATAGTAGACAGCATACTAGTAGGCAGTCATGATGAAGCAGAACATGACGGAAACCTCAGAAAAGATCTAGAAAGGGTATGTCAAGTGAATCTTAAGCTCAACCCACACAAATGTAAGTTCAAGCTACAAGAAGTTACTTATGTTGGTCACTTATTTACAAGTACATGCTTATGACCAGTCCCTTCAAAACAAACAGCCATTCTCGAGATGCCAGCTCCAGACAATGTTCAAGCTCTACAATGTTTTCTTGGCATGGTCAACTGCCTAGGCAAGTTCATTCCAGACTTAAGCCAACTTTCAGCACAACTCACAGAGCTGACATGTAAAGCTGTATCATGGTCTTGGTTAGAGCAACACCAAAGAGCATTCGATCTCCTGAAACAGAGAACTGCTAGTCCATCAACTCTCAGACACTATAATGTTCACAAGCCATTTACACTTTCCTGTGATGCTTTGAAATTTGGTCTTGGTGCAGTCATTCTACAAGAGGATCAACCTGTTGCCTATGTATCGAGAACTCTTACCCAAACTGAGATGCAGTTTGACCAGACTGAGAAAGAGCTTTTGGCAATCGTATATGCATGTTCAAACTTCCATGATTATGTTTATGCTAGACTTATCCAGATTGAAACAGACCACCAACCATTAGTCACTATCCTAAGAATGGCAATGCATTCAGCTCCAGCCAGACTGCAACGTATGATGCTAAGTTTGCAAAAGTATAATTTTAATCTTGTCTACAAGAAAGGAAAATTTTAACTTGCTGATACTTTATCCAGATCACCCAGAAATATCACAAAATAGCACAAGAATGAGAACCTTTTGAAGTCATGGAAGTAAGAATTTTTTCTTCCACACATCTTGATGAGCTGAGAGATCACACAGCCACAGATCCAGTTTTACAAAGGCTCAATAACTTTTTTAATCAAGGATGGTCGTCAAAGCAATTTAGTTTACCTCAAGAAATGCAACCTTATGTTCTATACAGAGATGAGATTTTTTCTGATAAAGATATTGTAATGAAAGGTCCAAAAGTGAATGTTTCAAAGTCCTTGCAACCAGAGTACATTACTATCTTGCATCATGGTCACCCAGGAACAGAATCCACCAAAGGAAGGGCAAGAGGGCTAGTATTTTGGCCTTCTATGTCACAAGACATTGACAGAGCACTTTCATCTTGTTCAGTGTGTAACAGCACAAAGCCACATCAACAGAAGGAACCACTTCTGCTTAACCAGATTCTGGAACTACCTTGGTCAGCTGTAGCCACTGATATCTTTGAGTGGCATGGTCAACATTATCTGGTGTTAGTAGACTCTTACTCTAATTGGTTTGAGATTGACCTACTTCCTAACCCAGCATCCAGTACAGTCATTACTAAGATGAAGCATCATTTTGCAGTATGTGGAAGTCCGCACAGAGTTATTTCTGACAATAGCATGCTGTTTACAAGCGAACAGTTCAAAAGATTTGCTGAAGAATGGGACTTTACTCATGTCACAAGTAGTCCATGGTTTGGCAGAAAGCGCAGTTGTTCAAAGTGCAAAACAGTTACTTGAGAAGTCAAAACGAGACAAGACTGATGTTTTCTTGAGTCTCTTGAATCTGAGAAATGTTCATGATAAACATCTTGGATCACCTGCTCAGAGACTTCTGTAGAGACAAACCAGAACCATATTACCAATCAGTAGTCAATTGTTGGTTCCATGTGTCAAGAACAACAGATCACTGAAAGCCAATCTGTTGAAGAAGCGCCTAACCCAGAAGTCCTACTACGATAAGACCAGTAAACCTCTCATTCCATTACAAGAGGGAAAAGTGGTAAGGATGCAAATGTCAAAGGTTATGATCAGATTGTTGCTGTGAAGAATATTGGTCCAGAGCCGAGATCATACATTGTGGAATCAGAAGGAGCAATTTTTTAGGAAATTGGAACCATCTGAGACCGGTGTCCGGGCCTATAGCACAGCACATAGCCTGTGAGAAAGACTCTTTATCTCAGAGTGAGTTGTGCAGTGTTCCAATTCCAGAGGAAGTTCCAGAGGACATTCCTGTCCCTGTGACTAATCCAGAAGTTCCTGATACAAGTTGTGTACCACAGACTATATCTGTTGCTAACTTTGGTTCCAACTGTTATGTTACGAGATATGGTCACATCTCTAAACCCTATGGCAGATATGAAGCAACTTGGACATGAACATTGTGTTTTGTTTGCAGTGCATATAGTAATGCATGCCTATCTCTGACATTGTTTTGCATAAAGGGCAATCTTTTTAAGAGGGAGGCTGTAGATCATATGTGTGTATATACCTTTAAGAAGCTATCCAAGGGCTTGTGCAAGTGTATAAATACTGAGCACGTGCAAGTCTGACGGCCATTTTGTAGTTAGCTGCAGAGATGTAAGCTTGTATGTATGTAAGGTCTGTCTGTTAACTAGTTTGTTTGTATTTAATGATGCTGCTATCCATCCTGACGTGTTTGTATGTATTAAAGCATCTGAATGAAATGCCAGACCTTCTTGTCACGTGTGTTGGAGACGAACGAGTGACATTTTCCAAACACCTTTATTGAATTATCACTTGTGACATAGAGGCATTTACATTCATATAAAAGTAATCAAACTATATTAACATAAACATTATACTTTACATATATTGCTATATATCATATAACCTAAGCAATATTATATAAATTATTCAATTTCTGCTTTTTTTTTCTTAAAGAAACAACTTTATTAAACAATCACTTGATATATGTATGTCTCCCAAATATGCAACACAATCTAGAAGAGTTAAGATTTTTGCCTGGCAATGTTTACATAGATATTTTTATACCCCAAGTAGACTCCAGAGAATTTTTCCTCAGGCAGACAGCAAATGTTGGAGGTGTGAAGGGGAAGAAAGAGTTAACTGAGAGCATATTTTCTGGGTGTGTGGTGAGTTGGCAGACTTTATGGATCCCCTGTAGGATGCACTGTCAGAGATGCTGGGTGGGCAGATTGGTCTGACAACGGAGATGATTTTTCTGAGTTATAATACAGAATCGGAATTCCCTAGACATGGTAAGGCCTTGCTGTGTCTAATAATGGTGGCAATTTTAGGATGGGGGTATATGGGGCAGGTATATATGATATATGTATCCTTACAAGTATTTTTCTTCTTGCTTTACTATGAACCGGTGTTTGGTCAGCTTTGAGCATTTAAATTTGGATACAACTTATTTCTTTCTTGAAATAAAAAAGTAAGACTGCATTTGTTTTCCGTACTCATGATTTCTGTTCAAGCCATCACTGTATGAAAAGGTCAGAAAAAAGTTTTAACACACAAGTCAGAAAATCTATAAACCCATGACTTTTAGGTGTACAGCAGCTCCAGACCCCCAACTTACTTTAGTTATTACATGGTAGTCTTGGTCAGTTAGGGTGTGTGAAAGGATGCACAAAAAAGCAAAGCTAAAGAGCATCCTTTAAGCACGATTTATTCTCAGATTATCATCAGATGAAGTGGTTATGAAAAAACTGTAAAATGTACCTAAAAGCTTCTAGAATCCCCATGGTGTCTGGAGACATAGTGTCTACCCCAGACCCTCAGCTTAATATAATTATTTTGACCACAATTATTACAGTGTAGTCCTGGTCAGTTAGGGTGTGTCGAAAGGATGCAGGAAACACTAAGTTGAACAGTAAGACTGAATTCCTTTCTTTCTTTGATCATGGTTTTTGTTCAGGCAATCACTGGATGAATAGGTTGTGTAAAAAACTCTAAAATGCACCTCAGATTATCTAGAATCCCCATGGCCTCCGGGAACATAGTGCTCCCCTCCAGACCCACTGCTTTAATATAATTATTTGTACTGCAGTTATTACAGCGTATTCTTGGTCAGTTAGAATGTGCTGAAAAGATGTTAGGATGTGCTAAAAGGAAGCAGGAGAAAACAAAGTTGAAGAATAAGGCTGAATGTCTTCCTTGGTCATGGTTTTTGTTCAGACAAATCACTGGATGAAAAAGGTTGTTTAAAAAGCAATAAGGATGCACCTCACAGCATCTACAACCCCTGTGGCTTAATGCAGGTGTTTCCTCCACAGTTATGAGTGTATATTGAATGAATAAACCAGGATGCATTGGTCAGCCATGGGATGCCATGGAACCTTTTCACCTAGGGTGGCAGTTCACCTAAGTCTGACCCTGGGGCTAGGCTTCTTAACGGTCGAATGGACTGTATGCATAACATAAAACTGCATTGTGAAAATAAAGGATGATTTCCATGTTACTTCTATTGGTATTTATAATAGGTAAGGGCATGTTATGTGTTTAACAGGATGAGAAATTGGTAGCCCTGCTCGTGTCAGCTTCCATTATGTTGAAACACGGTGTGAGCTTATGTGAAAGGCACCTTTTATTACCACAAGTGACATATAAGTTAAAAGAAATGTTATCCCAGCAGTCTGTCATTGTACCAGTGACATTCCATTGTACCAGTGGCATTCCATTGTACCAGTGACATTCCACATATCATCCATTTCTGCATGATTTGATTTTTTTCATTCACATGCCATGGTGTAGATACTTCTGAGGCATTCTTGTAGGCAGTAGTTCGAATCCCACCATTGTCTAACAGTATGTCAACAGTCTGGGAATAGCAATTTACTGCAAAGTCAAGATTTTTATTTTGTTTATTTAACATTTGTTTACCACGAAAAGTCCAACTTGGAACAAAGACAATTTTCAGTGGAGGACCGGGGAGAAATGCTCCAACTACATGTTTTTGTAATGTGGGAGGAAACCAGAGCAAACTCACACAAATGCAGGTAGGACATGCAGGCTCCACACAGAAGGCACCCCAGCTAAGAATCAAACCGGAGAACCTCATGCTATGAGGCGACAACACTACCGCTGTGCAGTCCATTAGATATATAATGGTGGCATTCATAGTCATTATGGCAATATATAAAGAAAATCAGTGCACTTTGCAAATAAGTGCAGCAAAGGTGTGATTCATAGAGGCCATTTACACCACTGCATGATGACTGCAAATATACTTAAGTAAATGAAGACGTAATGCGACAGTAATGAGATATGATGTAAAATGGTGTATGGTAATTCATTTGATGAGTCTGTGCACCATGTGCGTATTTGTTATAAAAGGTGAAAGCGCACGTTTTCTCTTCACTTTGCAATCTGTGAAGTTATTTCCCTTGTTGCTATCATTGCTATTTCCCATTGTGACCTGCTTCTCTTGGCCAAATAGAGTGGACAGGAATATTATATTATTAATACTCATTGCCTTTCAGTTAAACATTGATCTCTGTGTAGAATTCAGATTGTAATTACCTGACATGTATAGTCTAAATCTCAGTAGGTCAAGATCAAATGTGTCACACACAACACCGTCTAAAGATATGGTAGGTGAAGGTGCATTAGAACTTGAGGGTGGGCTTTCATGTGAGCTTAATGGTGACTTGCAGCACTGCTTTGATCTACCTGATGCAGGTGATCCTACGGAAAATGATGTCACAGACCTGCTGGATCTGCACCTTGAAGGTGAGGTAGCTGTACATGGAGATGAACACTGACTTGCCCTGAATGGATTCTATTGTGTCTGTCCCCCCAAGTACTTCTACTAGCTTCTTGAGAAGTACTCATGTGGTGCGATATGCCTATGTGTATCTGGATGGTACCAAGTCCTCTTCCCTTTCCATAACTGGCTCCTTTTCCATCTGGTTTGTTCTCACTAGTGTACAAATATAGGTGAATATGGCTACAACAGATCAATGTCATTGCGGCATTAGCCCTACTCTCTACCATCCTCACACACACCTCGGAGGACTCTAATCATCTCTGTCTGACTATCTGTGTCACGGTCTGAGCCTTAACAATGTCAGAACACATTTGCTGCTGGGCGGCCAATGCTCTTTGTGTTTTCTGGGGTAAATGTGACAAACACCTGCATCTGACACCGCTTTGTAAAGGTGTCACTGTGGATACTATTACCTCTGAATTTCTGCCATCATCCAGAAGATGTTCCTGAGGGTTTGCAGATACTAGTGTGTAGGTGTATGGTTTTTCTCCCTCTACAGCCATTAGTGTGATGTCACCATGCGCTTGCTGTTGTTACCCAGTGTTGCTTCCTGCAGAAATCCTAATATGTTGGGGGTTATGATATCCTGACATTAAACTTGGTGACTGCGTACCACTTTCCTCAAGCTGTCTCATACATATAACTATGTTATCATCAAAACTTGAACAATGTTATAACAAAGTTTCTAAATTCCCCCTTTCAGAACCCACCACTGTATAGCACTAAAAAACATAAACTGGTTACAACTGCCTCATCAACTAACATATACACTAACATATACACTAACATCTACACTAACATATACACTAACATACACACTAACATATACACTAACATATACAGCTTCTTACCACATATAAAGCTATCCAGCATCCATCTGCCTGTCCAGCACTAAAAAGCATTCTACACAACTATGTTCCTAGTCGGTCATTGTGATCCAATGAACAAAAACTCCTGTCTGTCTACAGACCTATCAAATCTGCTGGGTATTGTCTGTACTCTTACAAACTCATTCAGGGCTGAAACTACTTACCTGTATTCATCAGGTCTAAACTACTTACCTGTATTCATCAGGTCTAAACTACTTACCTGTATTCATCAGGTCTAAACTACTTACCTGTATTCATCAGGTCTAAACTACTTACCTGTATTCATCAGGTCTATACCCTCCCTTCCATCTTTCAAAACTACTCTGAAAGACTTCCTAGCCAACATCTGGCTCTATTCTTGCTCAATACCACGATAAACTATATACATAAATGTGAACAACTACCTTTTCATTCCTTATACCCCCTTACTGTCCCTTTTTCACTTACTTTCTTACTGCTATCTATTTCTTTTCTCTGACTTTCTCTCTAAATATACAATGAGCCTGTTTTTGTCTCACTTCATATTGCAATCCCTGTTTGTATTAGATCTAACTTATCTTTAATTTCTCTTCAAACTGTCTAAAATTTCTCTCAATACTAAATGATTGTTGTATAACTTATATTGATTCCTAACTTTCCTTCCTGAATCCTGACACCTCCCTTTATCCTGTCCTATTCAAAACACAGCATTTGCATGAATAATTCTTTTGTCTTCATTTATGATGCACTAATTAAGCATTAATTTGTCATTCTTGCATATATCTTAAAATGCTGTACTTAGTTATTACTTTTGAATGATTTTTTTTAATATTGTCTTTCTGTCTGGAGCTCTTCTCCTCGGGCCTCCATTGAAAAAGGGCTACTTTGGCCCAATGGACTTTCCCAGTTAACAGACTGCAATAAATAAATAAAAATATAAATAAACTACTGTTTTTATATTATGTCTAACTGTGATAATTATTTAAACTGCAGATGTATCGTTTTATTTTTGAAGAGTGTAAAATTATTGTTCTTAAAATGTTTTATCGTAATTATTAGCTTTTCTCTCTGGGCCTCCACTGAAAATGGGCCTCTACTCACTCAGATTTTCCATGTATTCATATGTCAATAAATAAATAAATAAATAAATAAATAGATCATCATCATCATCAGCAACAACCATTCTGCTACTGATATCCTCTAAATTTATTGGTAAAGTGGAACTGTTTGTTTCTGCTGATGACCTCCTGGTGGACGTGTAGCATTAATATATTATACCATAAGTGAAAGAAGCTACTATCTAAAAATACAAAAGTGAGAACCCAGAATTGAAAGAGCACCCTCCTCAGCCTAAACAAGCAAATAAGACAACTCATAAAATCCTTAAAGAACAACTATGAGAAATATTTAGCAACCATAGCCAAGGTTAACTATAAGGCCTTCTTCGGCTACATCTGCAACCTAAAAGGTAGGACTCAAATGTGTACTGAACTAATTGTGGATAGTATCACACACACTGACACTGCAAACATTGCAAATGTGCTAGCAGAAAGGTTTGGTAAAACTTTAAGCCCCCTATCCCACCCACGCATACCACAAACCATGTCTTCAACATCACCTCCTCCCTGCATCTGCAAAGAGCAAGTCATCAATGCTGTCTCCAAGACTAAGAACACGGCCTCCATGGGAACAGATGGCATTCCAAACTGTGTTCTTAATGTTTCCAAACAAGAGCTAGTACTCCACTAGGCACCTTATTCAACCACAGCCTGAATACTGGCTTTGTCCCCGCTGAATGGAAAACACTATAGACCCACAAGTTTAACCAGCCTCATCTATAAGGCAATGGAACGAATCATCATGGATCTCATAAATAAGGATATAGGTAACCTCCAAACCCTAGATCTGTCTCAGTTAGGTTTTGTCAAGGGTAGGTTATGCCTGCTAAACCTGGTGGACTTCTTTGAAAATGTGACCAAAGCCATAGACAAAGGCAAAGCTGTGCACACAGCCTGTCTTGACTTGGCCAAGGCCTTCAACACAATCCCATATTCAGGTATCATTGACAAACTAACCCATTTGAATGTCAACTCCTATGTTGTCAGGTGGGTTGCAAACTGGCTCACAGATTGACAATACTCAGTCAAAGTGGGAGGACTTTACCTCTAGCAGAGGACCTGTCACCAGTGGGGTCCAACAAGGGTCACTCCTGGGCCCCCTCTTGTTTGGCATATACTTCTCAGAAGTCCAGGCCAAAATGGAGGTGGTGTGGCTAACCAAGTTTGTGGATGACTGCAAATTAGGTGCTATCATTGAATCCCCTAGCAATTGCAGCATTCTTCAAAAGGGGCTTACAGAGACCAATGATCTGTGCCAAAGCCATGGTCTTAAACTAAATTCCCTTTGGTAAAAACAATGTCCTTACTGACTATAAAATAAGCAATAATAGCCTAAGTAACAATTTAGTAGTGAGAGACCTGGGAACACAAGTTGGCTGTGACCCCCCATCTTTGACCACCATGTGTCTACTGTGGTGAGGAAGGGATTCTATGTCACTCACCTGATTAGCAAAGGCATCACCTCAAGAGCAAAAGCGGTTATAACACCCATGTACTTGTCCCTCATCAGGCCTATTATTGAATATAATGCTCCCTTTGGTATGTACCATACCAGACACCTGCAGCAGCTTGAGAGACCTCAGAGATTTCCAACTAAGAAAATTCAGGGTCTACAGCACATGTCTTATACGGACAGACTGAAGTCACTGCCACTGTTCTCAGTAGTGTACAGACTACTTAGATGTGACTTGTGTCTGGCTTACGGGCTATCTCTGACCCAAATCTAAAGGGAATGCTGCACATCTATAAGTCAAATGGGACTAGAGTCACCTGTTCCAGGGACCTCAAACAGCCTGCAATATAAATAGGACCTGCTGGAGAGACAGATACATCTCTCAGAGGTAGCCACTCCTCTGGAATAGGCTTCCAATCCATAACAAGCAGAGCACCTCCATGACCGTGTTTAAACACAGCCTGGACAACTGGATGGGTATCCATACATTTCTGCCAGGGATTGCCCTGGGTTCTCTCCTAGACATGGGTAGTCCTTGCTAGAAAAATCTTGGACATAGATGATATCTCTCATCTAGTATTATATTGGGATTTTGTGGGTAGGTTTGTAAAGACCCTTGGATCAAGAGCCTAGTAACATCCTATGATCCTATGAACCTATATTATTACTCAGATAGTGGCCCACATGAGTGCATGTTGGGTGATAACATGAGTACCCTTATTATGTACACTATCTTTATCAATGTCATAATGTGCAGAAGTGGACAGGACACCTGTTATATGTGTTACATGCAATCACTCCATTTTACAGAAGTGGACAGTACACCTGTTATATGTGTCACATGCAATCACTCCATTTTACAGAGGTGGACAGGACACCTGTTATATGTGCTACATGTAATCATTCCATTTTACAGAAGTGGACAGGACACCTGATGTATGTGTTACATGCAATCATTCCATTTTACAGAAGTGGACAGGACACCTGTTATATGTGTTACATGTAATCATTCCATTTTACAGAAGTGGACAGGGCACCTGTTATATGTATTAAATGCAATCATGGCATTTTATAGAAGTGGACAGGACACCTGTTATATGTGTTACATGTAATCATTCCATTTTACAGAAGTGGACAGGACACCTGTTATGTGTTACATGCAATCATTCCATTTTACAGAAGTGGACAGGACACCTGTTATATGTGTTACATGCAATCATTCCATTTTACAGATGTGGACAGCACACTTGTTATATGTGTTACATGTAATCATTCCATTTTACAGATGTGGACAGCACACCTGTTATATGTGTTACATGTAGTCATTCCATTTTACAGAAGTGGACAGTACACCTGTTATATGTGTCACATGCAATCACTCCATTTTACAGAAGTGGACAGGACACCTGTTATATGTGCTACATGTAATCATTCCATTTTACAGAAGTGGACAGGACACCTGTTGTATGTGTTACATGCAATCATTCCATTTTACAAAAGTGGACAGGACACCTGTTATATGTGTTACATGCAATCATTCCATTTTACAGAAGTGGACAACACACCTGTTATATGTGTTACATGTAATCACTCCATTTTACAGAAGTGGACAACACACCTGTTATATGTGTTACATGCAATCATTCCATTTTACAGATGTGGACAGCACACCTGTTATATGTGTTACATGTAATCACTCCATTTTAGCACTCGCTTCTCTAAATATTTTACTGTTGTGAAACTAACAATCCTGAGCAGATGTCTGTTGATGTTGCAGACATAGGTAGTAACTACTGTCCACATCACTTCTGATTATGTCAGTGCCATAATCACCTGTTTCATTTGATGTTGCAGACATAGGTAGTAACTACTGTCCACATCACTTCTGATTATGTCAGTGCCATAATCGCCTGTTTCGTTTGATGTTGCAGACATAGGTAGTAACCACTGTCCAAATCACTTCTGATTATGTCAGTGCCATCATCGCCTGTTTCATAATCATGCTCACAAATGGAGAGTTGCTGTTTCTCATTAGGCGTTAAAGGAATAATTGCTGGATCTACCCCCACCCCAGTACAACCTTACCTTGGATCCTGCATGTCCTACTACATCATTGGTCGTCTTCTTGCACTGTGTTAATGTGTGGGTCCCACCAACAACATTTCTATCCATAACCACTTGGTTCCATGCCTTTACCTGCTCTTCCATATGTCCTACAGCCTGCCATGTGGATGTAGTTCTCCTCATGGCTGAAGTTCTCCTTTCTCTTTCGAGATCCCTGTACTGCGTTATTCATTTACCTACACAAACATAAGACTGTCACATACTGAAACTGTTGATTCACTCATTATCCAAATGACCTAGCTATAAAAGCATTCTGCCCTCGTCATAAATAAATCCAAGATCTGAGTACAAAATGTGTATGGTGACACAGCATTTTTACACACATACTACAAGTCACAATTCAGCAAGGTAATGTTGTGTTGTAATTACCTGTACAGCATCATCAAGGTCATACAAGTACTGCAAGCACTGAACGTGACACTGATATCTTACACTGTAGCTAACAGAGTTGTACTGCTCATCTAACCATTTACAGTATTTGTATTCATGACTGGCAGTCACAAATCTCCCAGTAAGGCAGCACACAAACTGACACAACACTACACTGGTGAAAATGCAGTACATCGTACTTCAATATTCTGTGTAGAACCGTCAATAAATAACTTCCAAAACACCTTTCACGTTGTAACTATCATTACTTCCATAAACAATTCCAGTGCTGCTGTCATGAACTGCCATTTATACTATTTACATGAATCATCTGAAAACTTCAGACAACATATCCATCCCTAAAGAGACAAGCTGTATACAAACATAAAACTTTAACAACTGTAAGGAAATTTCAAAACTTAGAAGTGCAAATGGTTGAGACCATAAGACTGAAGTTTTGAAACTTCGAAATTGTGATAGTAAAATAAAATATATAAAAAGTTTTTTTTATATTTTTTGCAGGGGGGCAAGCCCCCCTGCACCCCCCAACATCCCCTGCTAAATAAATATACCAACTCCGAGATCACACTACAGTGACAGAAATGGTAAATTTCCCATTCCATGTTGTACAGTGATCTCCATTCAAAATGTTCAAACTTTCAAAACTTATATCTTAAGGTTTTGACCACTTGCAGTTTGAAGTTTTCAAACTTTGAGCTTGTGAAATCTGTGTGTGTGTGTGTGTGTGTGTGTGTGTGTGTGTGTGTGTGTGTGTGTGTGTGTGTGTGTGTGTGTGTGTGTGTGTGTGTGTGTGTGTGTGCGTGCCCAGTAGGTCATAAGCTTGATGATCAAATTTATAAACCTACAGTCTGTTCTCCACAGCTAGCTAGAATCTTCCAGATGGCTGGGCTTCAATAACTAGGTCCTCATAAACCTGCAGCAGAAGTGTCTTTTGTACCATTGAAAAGTGGTTTTGTACTTATCTCCTACAATTACATATATGCAGAGAGCTTGCTCAGCTTTACCAAGCATCCTTGTCTACCCGTCCTTTATCATTTACTCTCACCAGTATCCAAAATATCCCATTATGGTTCAAAAAAACCACAGTACCAAATCCCTTGATTTATTAAATAATAGTGCAGTTCCACTGCCGTAATAGGATAATGAAGATTTAAGCTGCATGCAACAATGAACCTTAATGATTGTTTGACTAAGTTTACATCTTCAGAGGGTAATATCTCAGACAGTTTAATATACCTAAATTATGTATAAATGTCCTTATGCAATTTTAATAAAGTAAGTTACAATCATTCTTAATATGCTTCAAGTGCTGTAGATTATATAAATCCAGATATATATGCTTTTAATACATACACAAATGAACATAAATAGATAGATGTTTAAAAAGTATTTCCATAGTCTTCCTACAATAATTAAAAGTTATCTAATCAGTTTGTGGAAACCATTCCTTCTGAAGCAGATATGGACAAAAATGCAATCACTAATTCTAAAAAGAGAAGTTCTGTGAATATTCTATGCATTCCAAGCTTGCCACAACTTTGGTGATTTATTTATTACTTTATAGTGTGGTGACCTTAGAGTTCATTACATTGATTAGCTAGAGTGTTACCCTTACATAGGAAGTGCATGGGGTTTGACACCCCTGTAGAATTCTATTACTATTTCTGTTTTTGCAAAATCCCCCCTGCCAATCCACAAACATAGGCTACATGATCCCACAGTGGCAAAACTTCACCGTAGAAATATTGTGCTGTTCAGTAATGTACTAACCATCAGTTAAGGGATGGAGACAAATTAATTAAAAATTGCATTTGGTGAAAAACCCACAGATTGCATAAAGTCACTTGTGTGACAATAGTCATATGACCTCAGGAGCACAATGGCATGCATGTAGCATGCCCAGGACAATTTTCATTCACATGAGCAGAACCACACCACTACAAAAGCAGATGAGATCCACAATAAAGGCTTGTCAGCAAAAGCTGCGTCAGTTTATATCATAAACAGGGAGGAAGTAGGTGTCCAGGACAATAAAAAGGAGGAAGAGCAACTAGAGAAGCACATAGCAATGCAAAAGGGGAAAGGAAGTGCAACCAGAGGAGCACATAGCAATGCAAGGGGAAGAGAAGAGCAACCAGAGGAGCACATAGCAATGCAAGGGAAAGGGAATAGCAACCAGAGGAGCACATAGCAATGTAAGGGGAAGGGAAGAGCAACCAGAGGAGCACATAGCAATGCAAGGGAAAGGGAATAGCAACCAGAGGAGCACATAGCAATGTAAGGGGAAGGGAAGAGCAACCAGAGAAGCACATAGCAATGCAAGGGGAAGGGAAGAGCAACCAGAGGAGCACATAGCAATGCAAGGGAAAGGGAATAGCAACCAGAGGAGCACATAGCAATGTAAGGGGAAGGGAAGAGCAACCAGAGGAGCACATAGCAATGCAAGGGGAAGGGAAGACTAGGACAGGGGTTGGGAAACAACAGTATATTTTGTGGGGATAGATCCCCATTTTTAAGAAGGGTAGGGGAGAAAAGTAGTAAGAGGATAGTGTGGGTAGGAGAGTGCATAGGGACAGAAAAAAAGCAAGCAAATATTGCACCAACTGGGACTCTTCTGGTGCAAACAAACATTACACCAACTGGGACTCCACCAGTGCAAGCAAACATTACACCAACTGGGACTCCTCCAGTGCAAGCAAACATTACACCAACTGGGACTACTGCAATGCAAGCAAACATTACACCAACTGGGACTCCTCCAGTATACTGTTGTACATCCAAGGGACATGCAAGGAGTTGGCAGGCATAGCCTACCCTACTGAGGCCTACACAGTAATATGCACACCATGATATTGGGACATACCCACAACTTCCTAAACAGTTGCCTAATCAGGGGATAGAGTCTGATATTTACCAGCCAGCAATTATTGCCCTCCTTGCAAGGGAGAGTGCATACAGTATGCTGAGTAGACAGATCAATGCATCCTGTATGTATGGCTAAACTATAACAATGGACAATGCAGGTCAAGCCCACAGGGGTGGTGCAGAGTATGAGACAGGACATGCTGGAGGAACTACAAGGGGCAGGCCACTAATCACTACCCTGACCGTGCTGGCATTTCACAGAGGTAAGGGAGACAGGAAGGTAGGACAGCAAGACAGCCTACATGTTCAGTGCATGTATGTCAGGAGAATATTACCAATAGGAGGGTTTTCCATTACTAGCAACAATGCAACAATGCACAGTTCTGCAGTATCAAATATAACAACAATGTAACAAAGCACAGTTCTGCTGTATCAAACATATATGCAACTATAATATTTCTAGTATATATGTACCCCTTCATCTGGAGAGCCACTCCGTATGTTTGCAAAACATTAACCTGTTGTCTTCAACTTCCCCAGGTGCTAAAAAACATAAAAGGAAAAGAGAATATTCATGGATTAAATGTCCATCTGAGCAGGTAAGACTAAACTACTATGTAATGCACCTGTCATTAGAACTTACTGCCAAACTCTGAAGCACTTTCCTACCTTCTTCTTCCCATAGATGAGGAAGATCAAGGTGGTATCTCTTAGTGTTACTAGTGGAGCCTGTTATGTTCAGCAAAGCAGGTAATGCCTGTGGCAGCCATCATCATCCTGGTTATGCAGTGTCAAGCATTCACATTATATTAGGGACCCTCTTAACAGGTCCTTGCTCACAGCAGTCTCTGTGCATGACATATAGAAGGACCTTTGATTCCTTTATGCACCACCAATGAACCCTGCCACATTTACCTCTCTCAGAACCCATGATCGCTTCATCTATCACAATCTCAAGGGAGATGGTAGCACATTCATATAGATGCATGTTGAAAGTGTCATATGGCATTCATCAATAGACATCGAGGCAGCACACCAGTGCATAGCATCAACATACACTGGTACATAATTCCTGGCATGCCAGTGTGGTGTAGAGGGTGTCGATGACAAGATGACCCAAATGTGTGTAGCCCATACATTCCATATCTCACAGAATGATTGTTCTATATTTCTTCTAGTACTGAAACATGGCTTAACACAGTGGCACCCCCACAGGAGTTATTGATCTACCTAGATATGTGCAGTGTGCATCACAGGCCTTCATATATGTACACAGTCATGGATGAGATGCATAACACTGCTTTGGTCCAGCACAATTTGTGTAAACCAGTCCATTTAGAGGCATTTACCTTTGATTGGTTCATTAATATATTTGCCACACTATGAGCCTTGGCCAAGCTAATGCTTATTGCACTATGGAAATTTGCATTGCAAAGTGTAAGATTTGAAAATTGATGACTATAGTTATAAAGGAAGCACAGATCTACAGCTGATGTAGAAAGTATCTGGAAGACATGTCGGTGGAATGTATGGGTTTGCATTTGTTGCAGGAGGGAAGTGTGTCAACATTTGACTGCTGAGTGGGTGCAGGGGTTGCTGGAGGGCTTGTTACTTAGCTTTGCACTCTACTGGCACAGGGCTTTACTGATGACAACATTATCTTTTAAGGAGGCAGGATTCAGTAATACATGGAACATTTTTGTGGGTCGTCACATGTGTAACCTCCACCATGCATATGGATGGTGGAGGTCATACATGTGATGGAGTTTAGGGTCATGCTACACAGTCCTTTGCTGTTATACTTGAAGGAGGTAACTGGTCAACATCTGACAACAGAGTGGGGACATGGCCACAGATGTTTGCTACTCAGCTTTGCAATCAGTTAGAATAGTATTTTATGATGTCACTATGAAGTATTTGTGATGTACACAAGGGTGGGGAAAAGATTTATAAAATGTGTGAGTCTGTTATCAGAGGCAGGGCATTCAAAGGCAATTATATGGACAGAGGAGTGGTAAGTAAGCGATGTGCTTTAGTGGGTGAGTGGAAGAATCTTAGTCATATTTATATGGCCATGCTACCTAGAGAGCCACCATAATAGTTGTATGAGACACTCAGGGATGACTTGCAATGAATCTCCACCTTCTGTTGTTTGTGACACCTACAAAGGTCAAGGAGTATACAACACTAGACAGTAGACATGCTGTCACCACATCCATTTGTTTGATACTATTGTATTACGTTGGGTGGGGGACAGCAACAGGCAGATAGTTGCATAGCTAACAGGTACGGCAGACCCCCTCTGACAGACAGAGCACATATAGGTGCACACATGTAACCATCTATATGCATGGTGGAGGTCACGCATGTGATGGAGTGAAGGGTCATGCTACAATGAACAGATATACAGATGTAGTGACATTTAAATATACTGCCATGGCAGGTTTCACTGGTGGATAATGCCCAGTGTGGTGTGATAGAGGCACACATGTGACTGAGGACAGGCTGCTGCCCCATGGCAGTGACCTATTACAGTTGACTGTGTTTCTGTGAAGGTCACATGCTGCACAGTTTGTACTCAGTGTGGACTGCGGGGTGGTGAGTGTAGTTTGGTTGGAATAGATATCATTAGGCAGTCCCTTACCACATGCATCACTTTATATTTACAGACTGAGATGGTTCCTAAAGAGACAAAAAGAGTGAAGATGTTCTCTCAGGCAGAAAGTAACATCTTCTTCTCTATGTTCTCAGTGAACATGCCCAGCAGATCCAAATAGCTGACAACAATGACCTGGCCTTCTGTGACCATGAATGGTGGCACATTGTTGTGGACGTAAATGCTGTCAGTAGCCATAATAGATCACTACATCAAGTATGCTGTAGGGACACAGACATGATCCATCATGCCTGCACCAAGATACTCAGCCTTGCATGGGAGACTATAGCCATGGGTGAGAGACTGCCTGCACAGTCATCACGGATGGCCACAGGTGGGATTGTGCCTACACAGTTATCATGGATAACCATGGGTGGGAGCATGCCTACACAGTCATCACGGATGACCACTAGTGAGAGACAGTGCCTGCACAGTCATCACAGGTGGCCATGGGTGGGAGTGCCTGCACAGTCATCACGGGTGGCCATGGGTGAGAGACTGCCTGCACAGTCATCATGGATGGCCACAGGTGGGACAGTGCCTGCACAGTCATCACTTACAGATATGGAGGACTTCCTGGCATGACTGTCTGGGGTGACAGACCCCTGCCTCATACCCATACTTCTCAGCTGTACAGATTTTCACAAAATGTCCACATTTTGGCCTCATTCTAGATCTGTTTCTCATAAAATTTTGGTTTTCTGGCAAATCATTGGTACATTATTCAGGGCTGAATTCAGAAAATAATGACAGACATTTGAGTTTCAGTCTTCATAACCTTCAGGAAATGTATGCTAATGCAAAACCTGTTATGCTATCAAATTTCTAAGTTTGCAAGAACAATATTTAAAAGGTGTCCCTATTTTTCTGACTTTGTCCCCATTATTGATGGCTTTGTCCAGATTTCTTGCTCTAGGAGGTTGAGGGGTATGCAAGCATGTATTTGCTTCATCTGCAGTGGAAGTCTGCACAAGGTACACAGGATTACATTCTGTGCACACCAAAGTCTGCACAAGGTACACAGGATTACATTCTGTGCACACCACACTGTTTTACAGCTGTTGTGGCGCTGGGTTCTGTGATTGGTGCACACCACACTGTTTTACAGCTGTTGTGGCGCTGGGCTCTGTGATTAGTGCACACCATACTGTTTTACAGCTGTTGTGGCGCTGGGCTCTGTGATTGGTGCACACCACACTGTTTTACAGCTGTTGTGGCACTGGGCTCTGTGATTGGTGCACACCATACTGTTTTACAGCTGTTGTGGCACTGGGCTCTGTGATTGGTGCAAAGTAGCAATAATTCACTAGGTGGTTTCTGTCTGCTTTTCTCAGGGGATTTGGTGTACAGTTCCTCCATTGAGGATGTTGGCATGTCCAGTATTGGGAAAACATCTGACCTTGATGATAGTGGTGGCCAATGTACAGTGCAGTCTGCAGCTATAGTGTCACTGTCAGGCCAAGGATTGCGATGGACATATTATCCCCCCCTCCTTCCAAAGACAAAGCTCCATTACTTGTGCAACCTACTGCTCAGTCCTAGTTGAGCAGTGTAGGACAGGAGTCAGCTGAGACAGAAACCCAAAGTTCACCCTTATAATCACACCCAGGCACCAATGGGTGCTGGAGGTTCCACTGAGTGCAGGTATGGTATTAAGGTAGTAAGGGGCAGTGTGCTAGTACCTAATAATACCTTGGTTCCTGACCCACACCTGAGCTGAGGGCATGGCCATTACACAACTGATGCACAGGGTAGTTATACAGGCACAGACTGATTCCACTGCAGCCACAGTTGATTGGTGTGGGATGTGTGCTGTGTGATAACATCAGAATTGGCTTTGCCTATTTAGGTGACATTTTTCAGGTACTAGGAAGGGTTTATATCCTCCAAGGCCCTGAGTGCTGCTGCACACAGGGGATAATAATGTTTATATTGCCATCCCTCTTCTGCCTCCATCGGGACATCTACTGTGGGAGAGAAATGACACCTACTGTGGGACAGAAACAGGATAGTATTGGGCCTGTAGTGTCACATCCCCCTATGCCTACTACCAGTATTGACAAAGCTGTGGCTAGCCATGGATGTAGATTCATTCAGGGTGTACATGGTTGGCATATCCATAGCATGTGTCACCATTCCCACTCACAAACCACTCTGTCCTCTGTGCCAAATGTAGATCATGCCATGACATTCTTTGAAGCTGGTGCTACTGTGGATGGCAATGAGCAAAGCTGGGGCAAATACCTACCAAAGGCACCATGGACCTGTCACAAAGAAACGCTCTTACTGTAGCAACATCTGCAGGGGGTGTGTCCATCCACATGTCATATGACCAACCACTACTTATGTAACTATGATAATTATATATGTGTTTCCCTCACCCTGCTCACCATCACTCACTGTGTTGTGCCTTATGCATTGCTCTATTTGTTTCTAAACCGCATGCAATGTTTCATTTATATGAAGCAGTATATTAGACTCTTATGTTGAATAAGCCTTAAATGGCTTGATTTGTAATTATATTCAGTTGTAACTACAGAAAACCTTTCACTTTCTTCATCTTCGCTGTGAAGTGCATCACACCATGTTAGTAGACATGACACACACAGAATCATTTCCTGCAAAACTCAAAAGAAAGCAAACTTTCTTCATGGATAATTATTGTAGGAGGCACAAACATCCCAAATGTGTTTTCTTAAAGTTCTCTGTTTTAAAAAAAAGCCTTTCTAATTAAAACAGATGGGACAGTAACCTCACCTTAATGGTGCAAGCATTCCTTTAATGCTCAGAGTATCTGTTTCAGATTTAAATATCCATAACTTTATTTATTTTATTTTATCTAACATTTTGTTGACCGGGAAAGTCCAACTAGGTTCCACAGAGCCTGTTTTCAGCGGAGGCCCGGGGAGAAATGCTCCAGATGCATGTCTTTGGAATGTGGGAGGAAACCGGAGTACCTGGAGGAAACCCACGCGAATACAGGGAGAACATGCAAACTCCACACAGAAGGCACCCTAGCCGAGAATCGAACCGGAGAACCTCTTGCTGTGAGGTGACAACGTTAACCGCTGCACCACTGCGCCACCCTGTAATGTAGGTTCCCAGGTACTCCAGTTTATCCTTAAATTTCTTCACAGTATTAGATATTAAGCAGGCCTTCTTGTAGCACACTATATAGTACCACAGCCTGAGGACAAAGTCTACCATCTTGTGCTGCCTAACGTCCTCTCATGGCAATCTAACTTTCTGATGCATTTGTTGGCACATTGGAAGAGGGATTTGCCTGTACCCCTTGGTGATGAACAGTGTACTCAGAAACTTTGTTCTCCCAAACCTTTCTATAAGATGACCTACTATATATTTTGGGTAACTATCCAATTTTGAGATGCTATTCAGCTCTCTAAAATCATAGCATAACCTAATGTTTCCAAGATAATTAGGGTCTGTCTAAGCCAATTTCACTCAATGTCTAGCTGTTGCATTACTTCCATCTTAAACATCTTGTGTGCTTCCTTTTCATCTGTCTTTCTTTGTGACTTTGGTATTCACTAAGGTTTTACATTAACCCTTTACCTGTATTTATTTATTTATACTTGTTTACCGTGGGAGTACACTGATCAGCATTTATTTATTTATTTATTTATATTTGTTTACTGTGGCAGTGCACTGATCAGTATTTAGTTATTTATTTATTTATATTTTATTACCGGGGCAGTGCACTGATTGGTATTTATTTATTTATATGTGTTTACCATGGCAGTGCACTGATCGGTATTTAGTTATTTATTTATTTATTTATACTTATTTACCGTGGCTGTGCATTGATCGGTATTTATTTATTTATATTTATTTACCATGGCACTGCACTGATCAGTATCTATTTATTTATATTTTTTTACCATGGCACTGCACTGATTGGTATTTAGTTATTTATTTATTTATACTTATTTACCGTGGCTGTGCACTGATTGGTATTTATTTATTTATATGTGTTTATCATGGCAGTGCACTGATCGGTATTTAGTTATTTATTTATTTATTTATTTATACTTGTTTACTGTGGCACTGCACTGATCGGTAGTTATTTATTTATTTATTTATATTTGTTTACTGTGGCAGTGCACTGATCAGTATTTAGTTATTTATTTATACTTATTTACCGTGGCAGTGCACTGATTGGTATTTATTTATTTATAATTGTTTACCATGGCACTGCACTGATCGGTATTTATTTATTTATTTTATATTTGTTGACCGGGATAGTCTAACTGGACTTATATCCATTTTCAGTAGAATCCCGTGGAGATAAGCTCCAAGATATTACTAGACTTCTAACATACAGGTACTAGTTGTTATACAGTTAAATACTACACATTTTGAACAGTTCAGGAATCTTCACAGTTTATACAAAAAACATGTTACAAGCATTAGCTAAGATATTTTAGACTTTATGTACAAGACTTCATTAGTAACTAGAAAGTAATTGTTAAACAAATGTATACTTCCAAGTTTCAACAGTTCAGCAATGCTCACAGTTTAAACAATACTTGTTGCCTGCCTTAGGTAGGATGCTTTAGAATTATATGCAGAAGAATTTAACTAGGTATTTAAATTATCTCTATTAAGATAAGATATGTTTTTTGCCAAGGATAGGCCTTGAGCTAAAAAGACACAGATAGAGCAGGAATTAGGTCTTAAGAGAGGGTATTTGGGATATAGTATGAGATTAGTCTGGATTTGTACAGGGACATAACCAATGGGTTTTAAGATAGAGTTTCAGATTGTGTTTAAAAAGTGTAAATGCAGACATTGATGTAAGTTCATGGGGGAGCTGGTTCCAATACTTTCCAAATGTATTTGAGAACAAAGCATTCCCTGCCATGTTATTAGATTTACATGTTATTACAAGTAGTTTATTAGATGAGCGTAAAGTTGAAAGGTTCTTATATTGGGTAATGAGACTAGCAAGTGTTGGGGTATTGGTAGGTTGGAAAAGGGTTTAGTGCACAATGGTGAGTTGTTTAAAGTGAATCTGATTCAGAAGCTCTAACCAGCCTAATTGTTTCAGATTATGGCAGTGATGGGTCCTAAAGGAGGAAGCAGTAGCAAATCTGGCAATGCTATTGTAAGCGTTGGCTAGCTTGTTCAGGTTATTTTTTGACAAGTTAGTATATATGGAAGAAGCATAAAGAAGTGTGGAGGTAAGATGGGAATAGGCAATATTGGTTCTGGCTAGTGGGGAGAGAAAGGGTTTTATCCTATAGAGGGAGCTTAGTTTCCTGTTGACAGTTTTTATGGTATTGTTGACATGGGTTTCAAAGTTCAGGTTGTTATCAATGGTTACCCCTGGAAGATTAGTTGTTGGATCGGGAGATATGAGTGTACCATTATTGGATAAGACTGAAAAGTTCATTGGGAGTGATTTATGGGTAGGAGTGAAGAGGAGGAGTTTGTTTTTTTTGGGGGGTTCAAGAGAAGGCAGCATTGTAGAAACCAATTTTTTGTTTTACTGAACTTTGTCTGAGTTAGAGTCTGTAGTTGGGATTGAGATTTAGCTGAGCAGATTATTGTTGAATCATCTGCATATTGTACACAGTTAGTTAAAGGAATAGCTAAGTTGAGGTCATTGTTAAATATTGAGAAAAGGAGGGGGGCCAATATAGAGCCCTAAGGAACACCTAGGGTAACTGGGAGATGGGATGAGAGGTTGTTGTCCCATAGCACTGCCTGCTGTCTATTATCGAGGTAGGACTGGAACCATTTTATAGTCTTTGCGTCCAGAGAGAAGGATTTTAGAATATTGAGAAGTAAGTGGTGGTTGACCATGTCGAATGCTTTTAAAAGGTCGATGAAAAGTGCTGAAGAGAGAAGATTGTTATTACGTTTTTTATTGATGCTGTCAGTGAAGGATAGGAGTGCAGTTGTTGTACTGTGGAAAGGCCTGAAGCCATGTTGAGATTTGGCCAGTAAATTGTTCTTGAGTAGGTGGTCTAGTCACTGTCTATGGATACACTTTTCCATTATTTTAGCTAATGGGGAAAGTAGAGCTATGGGATGATAGTTAGAATATTCTCTGGAGTTTAAACCTTTGTGTAGGGGGATAATGTAGGAGATTTTCCAGATGGTGGGAATAGTACTTTCTTGTATTGTTCTATTTATCAGCAATGATACAGGATAGGCTATGACTTTGGCTGCCTTTTGCAGGTATTCAGCAGGTAGCTGGTCAGCTGAGGGGGTAGTAGGTTTTAGTTTACTTAAGAGGTTGCAGATGACGGAAGTTGGGACAGGTTACAGGTTTAGAGTTGGGAGAGAGTTAGTAGTATTGGTTGGAAGGGTAGAGCTATCGGCTGTTAGTTGATTAGCAAGTGTTTGGATGGTCTCAGTGAAGAAGGTATTAAAAGAATTAACAGTTTGCTTTGGATTGTCGGAATTTGATCCTGTAGGGGGTGGTGTTGCGGATTGGCCTGGTTGAAGTAGTCTGTTTATGCTAGCCCAGAACTTTTGTGGATTATTTTGGTTGGTCTGTTGGAGGTGGAAGTAAAAGTTTTTTTTTTACCTTCGAGTATAGCTTTCTTAGTCTCATTTCTTTTTTGCCTGAATTGTTGTTGGTCTGCGGGGTTTTTAGTTGTTCGCCATAGTGCCCAAACTTTATTTCTCTGTTGAATTTTCTGCCTGGATTTCTTTGTAAGCCATGGGGCGGGTTTAGGTTTAATTTTGATGGAACGCTTTGGTTCATGATGGTTAAGGATTGTTAAGAATTTTGAGTTAAAGTAGTTTGTTGCTTCATCAAATGGGAGGTATTTTATAGGTGACCAATCACATTCTTTTAGTTCAGCTTGGAAGTTATCGGGGTTAAAATTTCTGTTGCTTCTTATTGTTTTATATATGGTTGGGTTGTGTGAGCTTGACCTTTGCCTGATTATGTAAGTGAGAGAATGGTCACTTACATCGTCAGGGAGGGTCCCTACATTATAGAGTTGTTGGTGATTATTTATTAGAATTCAGTCTAGGATGGATTCTTTGTTATTGGGTTTATTAATTCTGGTTGGGGAGTTAATTGTTTGTGAGAAGCTGTTAGGGTTAATATGGGGGGTTGTTGATTCAGTAGAGCAGTCCTTCCAGTCTATATTAAAGTCTCCAAGAATTATTGTCTCTTGGGGAATTTTTGTGGAGAGTTTAGCAAGGATACCTTCCAGAGAGGTGATGTTGTTACCAGGGGGCAAGTAGATACATATTATATTTAGGGATTTGCTGGGATTAAGTTGAAGTTTGGTGCTAATGATTTCTGCATTGTTTTTAGAAAAGGAACCAAGATCTAGTATAGATATTTGTAGCCATTCTTTATAGAGGATAGCAACACCCCCTCCTTTCTTTACTTTGCGGTCTTGTCTCAAGATGTTGTACCCAGATGGAATAATTTCAACATTTTGTGTAGTGGGTTTTAGCCATATTTCTGTTAAACAAAGTATATCAAAGGAATGAACATCCAGGAGAGCATGGAGGGGGCAGTTTTATTATTTATGCTGCAAATATTGAGGTGAGCTATATAGAGTGAGTTGGGAGATTTAGATGGGATATTTGGGGTAGAGGGAACATGAATTTGTGGTTCTGTGCTTGTTTTTTGCCCTGGTCCTGGGTTAGGATGAATGTCCCCATCTAGTAAGGAGAGGCGTAATAGTTTGTTTAAGGGATTGTGAAGGTTAAAGTAATGGTGAAGAGGTTTTTTAGGTTTTAGATAGTTGTATTTGATATGGGTCAGTCTGTGATATTTATCAGGTAAATAGCTAGGTAAAAATGTTATATTTATGTGTTCCGGGGAGTTAATTAGAGGAATAGTACTTGTTTGTGCATTAGGGAGGTACAGCTGTAAATATCTTGACTGTTCATACGAGGTTAGCAGGTAGGTTGCTGTTAGCAAAAGTAGGAGAAAGACAATGATTAGGAGCTTTAGTTGGATTTGGAAAGGTCGTATTTACTTAGTAATATTTGTTTACTAGGGTTGTGCACTGATCTGTATTTATTTATTTTTTTAGTTATATTTGTTTACCAGGGTAGTGCACTGATTGGTATTTCTTTATTTATTTATATTTGGTTACTGGGGCAGTGCACTGATCTGTATTTATTTATTTATTTATATTTGTTTACCGGGGCAGTGCACTGATCTGTATTTATTTATTTAGTTAGTTATATTTGTTTACCATGGCAGTGCACTGAGTAGTATATATTTATTTATTTATATTTGTTTACCGGGGCAGTGCATTGATCTGCATTTATTTATTTATTTATTTATTTATATTTGTTTACCATGACAGTGCACTGAGTAGTATATATTTATTTATTTATATTTTTTACCAGGGCAGTGCACTGATCTGTATTTATTTATTTATTTATATTTGTTTACCGGGGCAGTGCACTGATCTGTATTTATTTATTTATTTATTTATTTATATTTGTTTACCGGGGCAGTGCACTGATGTGTATGTATTTATTTATTTATTTATTTATTTATTTATTTATATTTGTTTACCGGGGCAGTGCACTGATATGTAGTTATTTATTTATTTATTTATTTATATTTGTTTACCAGGGCAGTGCACTGATCTGTATTTATTTATTTATTTATTTATATTTGTTTACCGGTGCAGTGCACTGATCTGTATTTATTTATTTTTTTATTTATTTATTTATATTTGTTTACCAGGGCAGTGCACTGATCGGTATTTATTTATATTTGTTTACCGGGGCAGTGCACTGATCAGTATTTATTTATTTATTTATATGTGTTTCCCAGGGCAGTGCACTGATCAGTATTTATTTATTTATATTTGTTTACCAGGGCTGTGCACTGGTCTGTACTTATTTATTTATTTATATTTGTTTACCAGGGCAGTGGACTGATTGGTATTTATTTATTTATATTTGTTTACCGGGGCAGTGCACTGATCAGTATTTATTTATTTATTTATATTTGTTTACTGGGGTAGTGCACTGATCTGTATTTATTTATTTATTTATTTATTTATTTATATATGTTTACCAGGACAGTGCACTGATTGGTATTTATTTATTTATATTTGTTTACCAGGGCTGTGCGCTGATTTGTATTTATTTATTTATATTTGTTTACCAGGGCTGTGCACTGATCGGTAATTATTTATTTATAATGAATCCAGAAAGCAAATTTCTTGTAGACCTGAATAAAGGCTTGTGGACAAAAAGATGTAGAATACATCAAAAACAAACAAGTGGAATGCGAATCCAACCAATGGCTTCCACAAAAACACTTTTTATTCGACAGAGAACAGGAATAAAACGTAAACGTTTTCACAGTGTCCCACTGCTTCCTCAGACGTATTCATATTTGAAATAGTGCTTCCACTTATATACTATTACCTTCAATCACTAATTTAAAGCACCTGCTCCATGCTCTCTCTTCTTAAAGTCATATAATGCATGATCAAAAACAACATGTTGAATCACATGTATTCTAACAAAAGATACATCTAATATAATAAAAGCACTTCAATATTATGAGTATTATTTAAAAACATGACAAAAACAATACATATATCCACATAAAATATACATGAAAAATGTATATATATTACAACTCTAAAAACCTATAGTACATGTAAAGAGAAATATATCTCACCCCCCCTTTTTTATAAATGTTTTGAAAACAACAATACCAAACAGTATACTAATATATGTTAGTGCTTTAGGGATCTACTCTTTAATATTGGCTTAATAGGGACCTTGTCATTCAGACCCTTCCCAGATTTTGTTTCATTATTTTTTGTTCTGTTCCTCACGTTACCTTGTCTACTATCCAGCTTAGTGTTTAAAATCATGAAAAATGTAAAACTGTGCTGTTCTGTAGTGTTCTTCACATGCTTGGCTAACGCATTCATCATGACCTGATTGTGTATGTCATACAAGTGCATCCCTGATTCTATGCTTAAATTTTCTATCAGTTGTGCCTACATAGAAGGCTTGACAAATTTGACAGGAGGCAAGATACACTATATGCCTTTGACGTGTCAATATATTGTCAAAAATTGCATTTTCCACATACCTTAACCTCTCCATCTCGGTTCATGTTATTATATCTGGGGTAGCATAACTGCCTTTTAATATTAGTCATATTCCTATACACAAAATTGGACCTAGTACCTACCACTGCTTCAATCTCTGGGTCCGCTGTTACAATAGGCCAATACCAGTTGAATATATCAGTGGCTATTCGTACATTGTTGGCATATTTCAAAGACATCCTATGGTTGTTATTACCCTTTCTCTTAGTCAACCCTTCTACCACTCTTTCAGAAAAATAAGGTTTCCCTTCTTCACCTCCATCATCTTTGAATTTTTCTATTGCGTTCTTCACTTTACTCTGTTGATATCCTCTCTGTACAAACTTATCTTGTAGACTACAGATTTCAACTTCAAAGTCCTCAGGTTTTGGACACGGCCTAGACAGCCTCATCCCTTGCCCCCTTACAATGTTGTCAAACATGTGTTGTGGGTGCATGCTTGTTCTATGGAGATATGCATTTCTATAGCAATCTTTCCTGTATATACCTGTGGTGAGTTTACCTTCTTCAGTAACACTGATTTTAATATCAAAAATCTCTAAAAGCATGGTAGAACTTTTCATGGTGAATTTTAAAAAACTAGACGTGCTGTTCAAAAAACTCATCTAATTCGACCTCAGTACCTTCCCATATAAAGAAAAGATCATCCACAAACCTCCTATAGAACTTAATATGACTGTGGAATCTACCTCTTTTTATATGTTCATCTTCCCATACGGCCATAACAATGTTGGCGTAGGTGTTGGCACAGGGTGTGCCCATAGCTATGCCATCCAATTGAAGGTATATATGGTCATCAAATATGAAGGCATTATTTTCAAGGACAAGCTCCATTAGAAGTGTTACCAACTCTTTCTGTGTCATATTCCCATCCCAGTACATGCATATGCCCTGCCGATTGGGGATCACTGTAAATTGTGATTGAACATCAAGACTTACCATAATATAGCCTGTAAATCTTTCATGTATGGTACAGAATTCATATAGATCTACTAAGAAATTCTTAGAGTCTTTTAAAATGTATTAGTTTTGGTCAACCAAAGGTCTCATGACCTTTTCCAGGTATATAGATATGGGTTCAGTACAGCATCTCTTGCTTGAGACTATTGGTCTCATCGGTGGATTCAAAGGATCTTTATGTACTTTGGGCATACCTTGCATGACCGGAACCAATGCTTTGTCCACTACCAGGTATTGATATAGCTCATAATCTTAAACTCTCAAACCTAAACAGTCTTGCAGTGTGTTTCTAACTCTGTTCTGTATACCCACTATATCAATTTCTGACATTCTTTTATATGATTTATCTTTACCTATCATATCTTCCATGCTATTCTTATAAAACCTTTCCTCCATCACTACAATTGGTCCGCCCTTATCTGCAGGGTGTATACATATGGACTTCTTCTCTTGCAATGACTTAAGTGCAGCTCTCTCTTCATGGTTTAGATTACAAAATTCTTTTTTATGTCTGCTAACCCCCTCATCAGATGTTTTATTATAAAATGTAAGTAACCACAAATGACCAGCATAATGCGATGGTAAAGCCAGATGAAAAATCCTTTATTGTCGATAATACATATCTGAAATATTAAACCAGACTGGTTTCGGCCTCACAACCTTTTTCAATGGTAAACAAATAGATAAAATAATGCACTTGGACTAGTTCCATTTATAGTCCTCCCTGCTATACAACAAAACATTGGTATAGCCCAACCTAGTGGTTTGGATGAACAAACACATGGAAAACCAAAAAATTCAAAATAAGAACGTAATAAATAATGAAATGTGATATTTGAACAATACCTCCATTTCAGACAATACGAAAAATTATTCTAATGCTAATAAACCACTGTGTATATTGGTACCCAAATATAAAGCCCCAAATGTTGCCAAATAAAAAATAATAAAAAGAACATGCGTAGACAAATAAGCCCTATACTGATAATAATATCTCAGCGCTTAAATACAGATTGAGTCATTCTAGTCCATAAGATTATACTATTATCAAGACATAAATGATAGGAAACCATAATGAACATATATAGCTTGGAAAAGACAAACATGTATTGATATGTTGAATATATCAAAAAACATATCAATGAATATAGAAATATTATTATAGATGGTCATTCAAACCTGGCGGAAAAAGTGCCCCAAGGTTTGTGATCCAATATTGTTCCTTTTTGTTTAAAATAGAGTGCCAACCTTGCTGATGACTACGGTCACCAACAATTTTGTCAATAATCATAAATTTGAATTGCGCATTTAAATGTTTGATGGTGTGTCTATACAGTGCATTTGTGTCTCTTTTGTTTCTGATGCCACTCTTATGTTCAGTAATACGTGTTCGAAGGGATCTGGCTGTTTGCCCCACATAAAATGATTGACACTGGCATGTAGCTAAGTATATAACCCATGCTGTGCTGCAATTGGCAAAAACCCTGGTCTGATAAACACGCTTAGTGTTAGCACTAGAAAATTCCTTCAGAGTATAAATCTGGGAACATGAGCTACAATGACCACAAGGAAAAGTTCCTAAAAGTTTATCCCCTGTTAGGGTAGTCTGTTGATAAATAGCTCCTCCCCCTTCCTTGTGTTTGTAGTGGGAAAACATCCCCCCTAAAGTTTTACCCCTTCTAAAGGACATATGACATGTTGTTCCTGACAATGTTCTTAATTCCTCATGTGCCATCAGTATATTCCAATTGGAATTCAATATATCCCTAACCACCTGGTGATTCCTGCCATATGTAGTGACAAATCTTATTGTAGAGTCCTGATCTTTATTATCCAATTTCCTGTATTGGAGTAAAGTTTGTCTATCCAATGTGTTACTCCATTCACTGGCCTTAGAGATATCCCTTGTGTTGTATCCCTGATCTTTAAGCCTGCAACATAAATCATCCCTAGCAATTTGGAAATCTTCTACCGATGAACATATGCGTTTGATGCGCATGAACTGTGATTTTGGTATATTGCGGATGGTGTGCGAAGGGTGCATGCTAGATGCATGTAACAAAGTGTTATATTGTGGGTATTTACGAAATACTTTCGTACTCAAGGTATGATCTTCATTACGGTAGATTGTGACATCTAAAAAATTGATGGTGTTATAATCATATGTAACCGTAAATTCTATACCCCATACATTATCATTCAGATATTCACTAAATTCCTTTAGATATATAATATCTGCCTTCCACACCATCCAACAATCATCCAAATAACGTCTCCAGATGTCCATTTCAACAATATAAATATTGTGAGATGGGTCATAGATTATGCACTCCTCAAAATAGGCCATAAACAGGTCAGCGTAAATAGGAGCAAAGGAAGCTCCCATTGCTGTACCTTGTAACTGCAAAAAACACTCACCATGGAAATAGAAAACATTCTTAGTTAGCACGTGTTCTGCCATGCAGATCAATAATGTATTAAAACCTGGTGGGTACATTTCAGACTTTTCCAACCAATATTGTAATGATTGCAGCCCGGCCCAATGTGGAATACTGGTATATAAAGATTTCACATCTAATGTACACATAAGCCAATCCTGTTTAAGTTGGGTATCCGCTATGATTTGAAGGAAGTGTGTCGTGTCCTTTAGTCTAGCCCTTACTGATGACAATAATGGCTTAAGATAATGTGTAAGAAAGGCAGAAAGTGGTTCAGTTAATGAACCAATGCCTGAAACTATAGGCCTACCGGGTGGTTTTGTAATAGATTTGTGTATTTTGGGCAAAAGATATAAGATCTGTTTTTGGGGATCCTTAACAGTAAGGTGTTTAACTGTATTAGTTGTTATAATGCCTTTTTCCTCTGCCATTTGAAAAAAGGAATCAATTTCTTTTTTATATACCAATGTAGGATCAATATACATCTGCATATAACATCTACGATCTGCCAATTGTCTTTTGCCTTCATTAAGATAATCCCCAGTATTCAAAACCACAACAGCACCCCCCTTATCGGCAGGCAAAATAGCGATGTCTCGATTGTGCCTCAGTTCCTCCAGAGCAGTTTTTTGCATAGTAGAGATATTTTGTCCTAGAATGCATGATTCTTGATGGAAAAAATGTAAATCCTTAATAACTGACTGCTGAAATATGGAGACAAACTTGCTCATAGGTGGTTGGAAATCCGATTTCAAAAATCTAAACTCTGTAGACCTTTGAGAGATGTTACCTGAAAAGAACAATTTAAGGTTCAAATTGCGACAAAATGATAAAACATCACTTATTATACTATATTCATTACTAAAAAAAACGGGGATGAATGAACCAATACCCGAAACTATAGGCCTACCGGGTGGTTTTGTAATAGATTTGTGTATTTTGGGCAAAAGATATAAGATCTGTTTTTGGGGATCCTTAACAGTAAGGTGTTTAACTGTATTAGTTGTTATAATGCCTTTTTCCTCTGCCATTTGAAAAAAGGAATCAATTTCTTTTTTATATACCAATGTAGGATCAATATACATCTGCATATAACATCTACGATCTGCCAATTGTCTTTTGCCTTCATTAAGATAATCCCCAGTATTCAAAACCACAACAGCACCCCCCTTATCTGCAGGCAAAATAGCGATGTCTCGATTGTGCCTCAGTTCCTCCAGAGCAGTTTTTTGAATAGTAGAGATATTTTGTCCTAGAATGCATGATTCTTGATGGAAAAAAATGTAAATCCTTAATAACTGACTGCTGAAATATGGAGACAAACTTGTTCATAGGTGGTTGGAAATCCGATTTCAAAAATCTAAACTCTGTAGACCTTTGAGAGATGTTACCTGAAAAGAACAATTTAAGGTTCAAATTGTGACAAAATGATAAAACATCATTTATTATACTATATTCATTACTAAAAAAAACGGGGATGAAGCCAAGGCCTTTATTCAATAAAATGGTTTGTGCATCTGTTCAAGCTACATCCGATAAATTCAAAACATTATCAAAACCATCTGGAGTTATTTCAACAGTGTTCGTATCAAACTCTCCATGGAATGATTTGTTGCTTTTGTGCTTGCGACCTCCTCGTCGCCTTGGTCTATATCTAAAGGGGTTTTCACATTGGATTTTTTGCTCTTTGGTGATTCATGATGGTTGCTACAATCATTATCCGTATATGATGATTCATCACCAGAAGTACTAGCAAAGGATGCATCTGTGGATTTTAAAATAGATCACGGTCTCCTTCTGGGTTTGGTACCAGATGTTTTGTGACTGGTATCATTGAATCTTACTATTTTAGATGTATCAAAAGGGCGACCCCTTTGATAGTCAGTGCAGTCCCTATTGAACTTACGGATTTTATGATCCCTAGTGAGTTGGTCAAAAGATGCCAAATCCTTTGATAATTTATTAACCAGAGTGGTAAATGAAGGTTGGGACCCAAAACATTTACATTCTCACAGGATACTTTAACCTCTGTTAAACATATGTCCACCATTCTTTCATAGTATGCTGCCAAAATTTTTACAAACATCATTGAAGATTGATGCAGGGCCTGGTTCCATTCCTTTGTCAGCCTGTCTTCCGACCTGCCGACCAAGGGCTGTGACCTGACCCTGAGTCCACTGGGAGTGATATCCTTTTCTATATATGCTTTAAACAATCTTAAATGCCAAATATTGGCTCGAAGGTTTTTCAAATCTTTGTTAAATTTGTTATAAGCTAAGTCACAACCATTGATAGGACCTGTATGAGAGCCATTTTGGTTGTTGCTTGGCATGGTATTTACACCAAATACATATAAATCATGCCTATCAGCACACAGCCCATTCAAAATCTGCTCAAGATCCATGATATATAAATATTAGGACCAGCTCACTAGGGTACACCCACACAATGTGGTATATATAAACAAAAAAATAAATATCCCGTTCAAAAGGGACCAAACTAAAAATAGGGATCCACAATATCTTTCAAAGAAATATATGAAACCATGCATATGATATCAGTCACCTTGCTATCCTAATCCACTGATGCATCCAACATGAAGTTATGGACAATTCCCAGTACAAAGCCTAGGGTACTGCTACTAAAGTGTAGTTAACTATACAGTAAGCCACCTAAGATAGTCTAAATTCTATTAGTATGCCTTCCTAAAGAATTGTAATATTATAGTGTTCATGTGACATTTATATATATCACAATAGAGTATATGTGCATATGTGTGCATATATTACCATATATGCTATGCAGAAAGTGGCCCCGTAATTCTGATTCTTAGGTCAATCTAAATATTTTCATCTAGCCACTTAAGATATTGCCAATGATAAATAATCGGCATATACTTAGAAAAAGCACAAAAATATAAATATGATATTCATAACATAATATTCATGTCCATATTAAGTTATCAATCATAATTGTATATTTATATATATTTCAACATGAAATATATAAAAACATATATTACCATGTATGCATGAATACAGATTCTTCCCAAATAGTTATGAAAAACATGAATGTAAAAAAATATATCATTGGAGCAGATGCATCTGTACCATGTATGTATGAAATCATACAAGAAAATAATCTGTAGGGCTATTCATCCCTTTCTATCCTGGGTCAAGACCCTTATTAAAATATATACACATAGGCCCATACAGATAAGACCAAATTATTTAGTTGGTGAAAAATATAACATATCAAAATCAGAAACTGTAACAGCAATAATAATGCGTGAATAAGATATCTATTAACCAAGTTGAAAAGTCAAAATATCACCAGCTTATTTATGTTTATAACCTGATATATATAAATCCCAACTGAAAAAAGATCGCCACATCAATAAAACGACCCTTAGAATCTTCGTAGGATCACTATATAGTTAGGCACACATGTCCCAATAGATCCAACACAAAATATTTTTTATATATAAATTATGTGCACTGCATCCACCAGTACTACACCAGTAGGAAAACATTTATACATTCAACAGTCCAAAGGAAAACAATCAGTCCCCGATAAAGATGAAGATGAAATATACTAGGAGGCACTGATTCATCAGCGATTCCGCCCCTCGTTTAATAACAGTACGTTAGTTGCAAACAGTACCTTGTATATGTCCTAAAATGATATTTCAGTTCCAATGACCATAAAATGTAAAAAAGTTCCTGGCGTAGCAAATGCTTCAGCCTAGAAGTCCTGACCCATCCCTAAGCGCTGAGGACATAATGACAAATAAATTCCCAAATACGAAGTACTAAACCACTATGGAAATCCAAGTACACAGTCCATATCACAGTCTATAACATGATGAAAACTTCAATACAATGAAAACTTCCTTAATTCCGTAAATACGAAAAATGTAGAGCTACCATCGGGAGCCACCAGTGAAGCCAAAAACCAAGAAGCAACTATAATGCCTCGCAGGGACTGCATGCGCGGTCAAACCAAATCCAAGTAACCACAAATTAAAATGTGTCATATAAGGCTTCAGTGCATAGCCTTTCATATACATTTAATACAGGATGGTTCATGGGAATGAAGGTACTACGTTTAACTAGACTTCTCTCATTTTGCACATCAGGGTTCACATTACTCAGGCGATTGTCATTGTACATGATTTTCAGCATAGTTGTTCTCATGAAACATTTTAAGTCTAATATATACTCTGTTACCTCAACAGAGTTATATTTCTTTACCAGGGTTGTGCAGTGATCTGTATTTATTTATTTATATTTGTTTACCGGGGTAGTACACTGATCAGTATTTATTAATTTATTTATTTATATTTGCTTACCGGGGCAGTGCCCTGAGCAGTATTTATTTATTTATTTATATTTGTTTACCGGGGCAGTGCCCTGATCAGTATTTATTTATTTATTTATTTATATATATTTACCTGGTTAGTGCACTAATCAGTATTTATTTATTTATTTATTTATTTATATTTGTTTACCGGGGCAGTGTACTAATCAGTATCTATTTATTTATTTATATATATCTACCTGGTTAGTGCACTAATCAATATTTATTTATTTATTTATATTTGTTTACCGGGGCAGTGCCCTAATCAGTATTTATTTATTTATTTATATTTGTTTACCGGGGCAGTGCCCTGATCAGTATTTATTTATTTATTTATTTATTTATATTTGTTTACTGGGGTAGTGCACTTTCTTCGGTATTTATTTATTTATTTATATTTGTTTACTGGGTTAGTGCACTGATCAGTATTTATTTATTTATATTTGTTTACTGGGGTAGTGCACTGATCAGTATTTATTTATTTATTTATATTTGTTTACCTGGGTAGTGCACTGATCGGTATTTATTTATTTATTTATATTTGTTTACTGGGGTAGTGCACTGATCGGTATTTATTTATTTATTTATATTTGTTTATCTGGGTAGTGCACTGATCGGTATTTATTTATTTATTTATATTTGTTTACTGGGGTAGTGCACTGATCGGTATTTATTTATTTATTTATTTATATTTGTTTACTGGGGTAGTGCACTGATCAGTATTTATTTATTTATTTATTTATTTATTTATTTATATTTGTTTACCAGGGTAGTGCACTGATCAGTATTTATTTATTTATTTATTTATTTATTTATTTATTTATTTATTTATTTATATTTGTTTACCGGGGCAGTGCACTGTTCAGTATTTATTTATTTATTTATATTTGTTTACCTGGGCAGTGCACTGATCGGTATTTATTTATTTATTTATATTTGTTTACTGGGTTAGTGCACTGATCAGTATTTATTTATTTATATTTATTTACTTGGGTAGTGCACTGATCAGTATTTATTTATTTATTAATTATATTTATTTACCTGGGTAGTGCACTGATCAGTATTTATTTATTTATATTTGTTTACAGGGTAGTGCACTGATCAGTATTTATTTATTTATATTTGTTTACCCGGGTAGTGCACCGATCAGTATTTATTTATTTATATTTGTTTACTGGGTTAGTGCACTGATCGGTATTTATTTATTTATTTATATTTGTTTACTGGGGCAGTGCACTGTTCAGTATTTATTTATTTATTTATATTTGTTTACTGGGGTAGTCACTGATCAGTATTTATTTATTTATTTATATTTGTTTACTGGGGTAGTCACTGATCAGTATTTATTTATTTATTTATATTTGTTTACCCGGGTAGTGCACTGATCGGTATTTATTTATTTATTTATATTTGTTCACTGGGGCAGTGCACTGTTCAGTATTTATTTATTTATATTTGTTTACCCGAGTAGTGCACTGATCAGTATTTATTTATTTATTTATATTTGTTTACCAGGGTAGTGCACTGATCAGGATTTATTTATTTGTATTTGTTTACAAGGGCAGTGCACTGATCAGTATTTATTTATTTATTTATATTTATTTACCTGGGTAGTGCACTGATCAGTATTTATTTATTTATTTATTTATATTTGTTTACCGGGGTAGTCACTGATCAGTATTTATTTATTTATTTATATTTGTTTACTGGGACAGTGCACTGATCGGTATTTATTTATTTATATTTGTTTACTGGGTTGGTGCACTGATCAGTATTTATTTATTTATTTATATTTGTTTACCAGGGCAGTGCACTGATCAGTATTTATTTATTTATTTATTTATTTTTGTTTACTAGGGCAGTGCACTGATCTGTATTTATTTCTTCCTTTATATTTGTTTACTGGGTTAGTGCTCTGATCAGTATTTATTTATTTATATTTGTTTACCTGGGTAGTGCACTGATCAGTAATTATTTATTTATATTTGTTTACCGGGGTAGTGCACTGATTGGTATTTATTTATTTATTTATTTTTGTTTACCATGGCAGTGCACTCATCGGTATTTATTTATTTATTTATATGTGTTTACCGGGGCAGTGCACTCATTGGTATTTATTTATTTATTTATATTTGTTTACCGGGGCAGTGCACTGATCAGTATTTATTTATTTATTTATAATAATCCTAGGTGATTTTAATATCAACTGGCTATCTTGTCGTAATAATCATCCAGCCCAGCACCTAAACCTTCATGTTTTTTCTCAACTTATATAGTCACCTACCCAGATAAATAAAAATCCTAACAAACATACTACTCTTCACTGGATAATAGTCAGTAAAGACCCTCACTCATAATTAGCTGGCTGTCTACCAGACAGCCTCAGTGACTACACTCCAACATTCCTTCTGAGACACCACTTAAATTGTGCTAAACCCGTTATCTATAGGCAAATCCAAAATAGGGTAAACTTTAACCTTCTCTCCTTTATCACATCCCTTCAAAAATGTGATTGGACACCACTAAAGTACCTCAGTCTGGATGAAGCTGTCCACGTCTTCAACAGCACCTTCCTAAACATCCCCCCATAAGAAATTCCAAAGTCAAAACACAGTACTCCCCTTCATGACAAAAAAGCACCAGGGCACTAATGAAAATCAGAGATAAGGCCTGGGAGCACCGGCACTTAACAACCCCCCCCCCCATCTAGAGAGTCATTCTTAGAGTTGTGCAACAAGGTCAAAAAGCAAATAAAAGAAGATAAAACCCAGTATTATCAGTCTTCCCTAAACTCCTCCCATCACAACCCTAAGGAGATCTGGTCCACAATAAACTCCATTCTCCACCCAGATAAAGCAAGCATCCCCCCACCTACCATTCCCCCTTCCCCCAGCAGTATTGCTGACTCATTCAATAAACACTTTACTGAAACCATTCTGTCTTTGACTAAACAACACAACCCTCTACCCACCCTCCCTACATCCAAATCAAATACTCTGCCCACAGTCTTTTCTTTTTCATCAGTGCCTCCCTCCTATATAAAAAACTTCTATTGAAACTTAAGACTACAAAACTTGCAGCTGACAATCTCCCCTCTGAATACCTAAAAACAGCAGCAGAAGCCCGAGCTTATCCAGTCTCTATCATAATTAATCAGTCCTTATCAGAAAGCTATGCCCCCACACTGTGGAAAACATCCCACATCATTCCCCTCCATAAAGGTGGCTCCTCCACTGAACTTTTCAATTACCACCCCATAGCCATCCTTTCTCCACTTTCCAAGATATTTGAAAAATGCATCCATTCTCAAGTCTTAGACTACCTCTTAGCTAATAACCTCCTCTCCAGCACTCAGCATGGCTTCAGGCCATACCACAGCACTACTACCGTCTTGCTCTCTTTCACTAATGCTATCCTTCATAATACAAATAATGGCCTGTTCTCCTCTGCTATATTTCTGGATCTAGCCAAGGCTTTTGACATGGTCTCTCACAAACTACTAGTCTCTGTTCTCACTAACCTATCCTTTTCCCAATCAGCTACTAAATGGTTCAACAGCTATCTAACTGACTGCTAACAATCAGTTGTCTGGCATAATGACCTATCTCCTTGACTTCCTGTAACACTCGATGTTCCCCAAGGCTCCATCCTTGGTCCCCTACTATTCTCACTCTTCACCAATGATCTATTCACAGCCACCAATCATGCTTCTCTTATACAGTATACAGATAACTCCACCCTCATCTGCTCAGCCCCAACTATACCTGAACTTCACAAGATCACACAGGAAGCCTTTTCATCTGTAGAAAACTGGCTATCTAATCCCCAGTTATTACTCAACCTGAGCAAGACTAAACTCCTTATCTTCCAACCCACTAAATCTAACCCAATTATCCCCCACTTTAATATTCTAGCCAAAGACAATACTGTCATCTCCCCAACAGAACACACCAAACTACTTGGTGTTGAGATTGATAACAATCTCAGATTTGGCACTCACATTTCTCTTACCATAAAAAAGGTTTAGAAAAAAACTAGGTGCATTGTAGAGAAACAAACAATTCCTCACCAAGACAGCCAGAATTTCTGCTACCGATTCCCACCAAATCTCCACTTTACTCTATGCCTCTCCTATTCTTACCTACCATAGACAAGCAGACCTAAACAAGCTCCAGACTTCCTACAATAAAATTGCTAAGTTTGCCACTGGTGCATCATATCACAGCCACCACTGTACTCACTTAGAGAACTTGTCTAGCTTGAACTCCCTCAACTTCTTCACCTGAATCAACTCTCCCTTGCCCACTAGTTAGTATACCATCTTTTTAAAGTCCCATCCCTTTAAAACCATCTCCAGCTCTACTGCTCTACTAGACCTCTACGCTCCAGCAGCAAAAAATCTACTTCTAGTGACCAAACCCAAGAACTCAGTGGGAGAAGCACTATTCTCCTGTATCATATCCAGATTATGGAACAATCTCCCCCTCTATAACCACATTACATTCTTGCAATCACTTCAGGACTGCACTAAAAATTCACTTAAAAAGTCTCTGGTTATGCTCATGCACCAATCCTGACTAGTAACCTTCCCTTTACCTCCCCTTCCACTCCCCTTCTGTAGCCACCCTGCCTCACCCATCTGATCACTGCATTCCTTCCCCTGCAGGCTCTGTTCACCCTTTACCCTCCCCTTCTCTCCCCACTCAATCTCTCAGACCTGTTATAACATGCTTAACTACCTCACTTCATCTCAACTCCATATCCATATCTAACTGACTTACACCCAGCTTCCTCTCCCTGCCACGTATACGACTCACTCAGTCTCCTCTCTTACTCTTCTATCTTCCTCTTCCATCCCATTAGCCTGTCTAGCTTGTTCCACCTTCATGTGGAGCATCTCCTTTATACCTGTTTGAATTTAGTGCAATATTTGTATATAAGATTTAGGTATATGCGTTTAGAACAGTATCCGTTTGAGTTTAGTACTGTCTGTATATACATCCTACCTTTATTCCTAGCCTTTAGCTAGATATTGGTATATCTGTTCATTACTATGTTTCATATTGTATGTATATCTAGTGTTTGCTGCAGTATGTATTATTTGCTCTTGTATGTATATTCAATTGTTCTTCATGTACTCTGCTGCTCATTTATTGTTCTGTGGAGCTTTTGTCTCCGAGCCTCCACTGAAAAAGAACCTGTGTCCAGTTGGAATTTCCCAGTAAACAAATGTAAGTAAATAAATAAATACATTTATTTATTTATTTATATTTATTTACCGGGGCAGTGCACTGATCAGTATTTATTTATTTATTTATATTACTTTACCGAGGCAGTGCACTGATCGGTATTTATTTATTTATTTATATTTGTTTACCAGGGCAGTGCACTGATCAGTATTTATTTATATTTGTTTATCAAGGCAGTGCACTGATCGGTATTTATTTATTTATTTATATTTGTTTACTGGGACAGTGCACTGATCGGTATTTATTTATTAATATTTGTTTACCGGGGCAGTGCACTGATCAGTATTTATTTTTTTATTTATATTTGTTTACCGGGGCAGTGCACTGATCTGTATTTATTTGTTTATTTATTTATATTTGTTTACCATGACAATGCACGATTGGTATTGAACAATTTCAGGCTCAGCTTGGAATAAAGTATCTTGAATACAGTACTAGCTGACTGAATACATTTGTGTTGTAGATCTACTGTTCAGTGTCTTTAGGATTAGAGTTGGGTTTGGGGTTGGGATTAATAATAACATTGGGGTCAGGGTTAAATTACTTTTAGGGCTGCGCTTAGTTTTAGGTTTAGAGTAAGGCCTCCTACTACATTTAGGTATAGGACGAGTAAGGAGGGTTTACACTTTGTTTGGAATTTGTTTTGCAGGGTTGGACCTTGTGCCTCAATAGAAGCTACCACTGTAATTGCATTTTTATTGTTTTTTCATGCAATTTTATTATTTTTAACAAATTACATTTAGTTTTTGCCCATTGCGTATGTTAATAATGTGGTTTTCTTGATCTGGTGTTATATGTAATGGGAGGGTTCTGCTTATTTATAGCCTGCATATAATGTAAGTTTCAAATAATATATGTCACTAAAAAGAGGTTTAGGCTATGTGTCTACAAATGCAGCTCAAACGTCTGTTATGTGGAATAACAGAGGTTATAGTTTAACTACAGCACATATTACCTACCAGCAAAACAGGATTTTAACATTTACCTAAATATCTCCTATCACATGAAATATGTCTACATCTCAGTGAAGGGTAAATGCATAATATTAAGAAAGGAAAAGCTGGACACTGCAGACAAATATAATATTAATGACTTGTACTGAAGATCTCTTCCCCCTTCTCTTACACGTGGTTTTCTGGTTTGCTGCCTTCATCTTATGTTCCTTCATCACTCATACAGAATCATCTTAACTGAGCAAAAACTGATTGACAGAAGCCAGAGCTGTCACGTTATGTGGAGGGGAAATACATAACATGTTTAACCTCTAATCCCCATTTACTGATGTCTAACACTGTTAATCAAACAGTTTGTATACGTTTCTGTGCGCAAGTGCATGGTGGATGCCTGTCATTCCTGTCTTTTATCAGCCCTGTTTGCTGCTATACCCTTATCATTTATTCGACATCAAGGGGAAACTACATGATGAGAAATCCACCATCCTGCTCCTTAAAAGAAGGCAGCATGCTTCATATGCACAACCCTTCCCTTCCCGGATGGCCCTTTGTGACCTGCATCCATCATTCAGCCTAAGTCACATACCGTGAAGGAAGATCCCTCACCTCTGTACCAGTGGACCAGCTCAGTGGTACTACAGGCTTGGTTTACTTACAAGGACATCATGTCAGAAACCCATATTAGGGCCAATAACAAGTCAGATGCTAAACTATTTGTACTTGTCCAGTCTGTGGTAAGGTCAAACTGCAAGGTTTTGGAACCAAAGATCTGACCTTGTGTCTACATATTTTCAGTTTGCCAGGATCACATTTAGCATTCACTCAGTGGCTATTGGAAATGAACCTTCAGTTAAATTATTGTTTCATCATGGACTTCATCAGCGACATTTATTCTGACACTGCTGAGGCAGCTTTACCATCACAGATGACATCAGTGGGAGCTCACAACTGACTTGTTTTGCACCATGCACCAGTTACTCTGATGACATCATCAGTGATATACTTTGTCAGACAGTTATTAGGTAATAACATCTTTTTTGGGAGTCTAGGAGTATTTTTTGTACTTCTGAGTGGCGTGTTGCTACACCAGTTACATAAGCGCATGACACATATTGTTGTTTCCTGCTTACTTTACTATTTATTTATTTATTTATTTGTATCTGTTAACCATAGTAGAGCACTCATCAGCGTGGATCTTTCTCAGCCTCTGCCCAGTGTCACCATCTGGTTAAGTGACTTGCTCAGAGTCACACAATAGGTAAAGAGAGTCTTAGGGAATTACACTTTGGACCACAGGTGCATCATTTGTGGGAGATCCTCATAAACTCTATTTATTACTTATGAGTAGTGTTAGCAGAGGAAGCATTCTGTTACTGGCTAATGTTACTTCTTTTTGTTTGTGTGTCAGTACTGTGACTTGTGACATAATCTGCATTTGTCAGTCCACAGAGATGGTGCTAACTCCTTCACAGGCTGCTCTAACACAAAGTGCTGTTATTGCCATACCAGTTAGTCTCTTTCCTGTGATATGCAGCACTTATAACATTCCTGATCAATGCCTTTGTTTGCACCTACAACCAGTCAAATCATCAGTGGGAGTAGCCAGTCCCTGTTATAGGTTTCTGGATTGGCTACTTATACAGTCCATCATACTATGTGCGGAACAAACAAGTAGTTGTATTTTATAAATAGGCCAGTGTTAATGCACAGTGGGACCAAGTGAGCCAGTCCTGGAGCAGTTTTGGGTCTACTGTCAGCCATCGAACGGGGTAACCATTTAATGGCTGAACATTGAACAATAAGCATCAAACGTTCACTCACCGAACATTCATTTTATCGACAAGATAAGTAACAACTTCCCCATCTCATACATGGAAGTGTTCCAAACCCCTTTTCTCCACTGTAGGGCAGTCTCGGAGTTGGTATATACACACACACATATATATATATATATATATATATATATATATATATATATATAGTAAGGGGATGTGGGGGGTTGAAGACCTCCACCTTGGTGGGTTTGAAACACTTTCATGTGTGAGACGGGGAAGTGTTGGACAAGTAGTTACTCTGTCAATGAAATGAAAGTTCAGTGAGTGAACTTAGATACTTGTTGTCTGATGTTCAGCCATTCAATGGTTAGCCCATTCAATGGCCAAACATAGACCCACGGTTTCTAATATGGCTTCCTGCACTGCAACCAATAACATCATTTCTCTGACCCCTTGTTTGTTGGTTTTATGGATTCCTCTGTGAATGACCACATCATTGTGTAGTGCACAGTATCACTTTAGTGCAAGGGTTTGTACAGCATGAAAAAGTTAATCAGTAATAGTTAAAGGAACAAGCAATTAACAGTGGAGCACTCTGACTGTACAACATATTACTGGGGAATAAAAATGTATGTGATTGTACTAAGTCATCAACAAAATAAACAAAAGTCCAAATAAAGAGAAAATGGTTAACAAATGACTGTGAGAAAACAAAAATGAAGACAAATAAAGTTGAGAATTATGCCCTTATCCCATAAAAAAACTAAGGTTAAGTTTGAGGAAGGTTATCATGGCACCTTGCAACAATTATTTGTCAGTACCTAAAGCAGGAAGGAGGTATCAGTGAGAGACAGTTACGTGACTGTGTATTGTCTTTGTGGAAAATTATGCTGACAGGTTTATAGTCAGCAGATACACAATTCGCCATTTCACTTACAGCAGTCCCATCACTGCAAAATAGGTTGTTAGCTCACAAGACTCTATGTAACCTGTTTTCAAACAATGCCAAATTACTTCTCAGACCTATTGTATCAATGATTTATTAAGTTTAAATTTATCATTTCTACGACTGACATTTTTAACAACCCAAAGCACCTTAAGCAAGGACTTCAGCTCCAAATGGTCATGATGACCGAATGTGTTATAGTAAGGCAGTACAGAACAGTAGTCATAAACGTAGGACCTCCTTGGTGCATTAGTGATTAGAAATGCAAACACACAGCATAAGAACATGGAGACAAATGCAAGTGAATGTGTCTAAACAACCCTGGTGATGCCCCTGTGGGCCTTAAGAACCAAATCGGAACCCTTACAATTTTAGCTACATAAAATGCAAACAAAATTTGAGGTGTGTTCCTTACAAGGGCTCAGATTTATAAATCTGAGGACTTCATTCTTATTCTGCAGTTCGCTTAATTAATGTGGCAGTCTAGGGGTGATAAGAAGCAACATCACACAACTACCTGCTACTCCTAGAAAGGTCATGGTTTAGGAGGGTTTTTTTCTTTCTATTACCAGGCTGTACATCTTTCCTACATTCGATAATATTGCATCGTGTTATGAACGTCAGCAGAAAGACATGAAAATAGTATACTCCCAATCCTCTCCCTCCTCCTACAGATTTAACACCAGCTAGAAAAGTGCTGACAGCAAACAAAAATTAAAATACATTAACTGACTATGCTTTTCAGTAACTTTAGAACACTGTGCTCCTTTCCTCTGGGACACTAAAGAGAGGTTGTGAAGGATAACGCGTGGTACAGGGCTTCCTGATTATGCGTTGCTTTTTTATTAAACAAGTAAGACAGTTATATCTGTGTTTTTGTGATGGAGAAAAGTAAGCTTGGTGAGATTATGAGTTGGGCACTTCCCTGGCTGGTGACCTCACCTTGACCCCACCTCATCCTTTCCATTTAGGTGCACTACAACATCAAGTGCAGGACTGATATGGGCAACTACAGAGAGGTTGGTGTATAAAAGGTCCTAAAGTTGGGGTGTTCAACATAATTCAGCCTGCAAAAGCATTATACGTGGCCAACAGCATACCACAGAACCACTGATACGAGATTTTCAAAATTAATTTTTATTAAGCACCAGCCATGCAATGTGTTCTGTGATTTTGAAAGTGCATTCAGGTCTTCCCAGTTAACCACATATCAATGAATGTGTGTGCATTTTGAGGAAATAAAGAGCACTGCATCGAAGAGTGTATCCTTTTCTTCCATTGCTGCTCGGACGTTTTTCAGTGACTTGGAGTCTTTTGCCAAAATAGTAGGAGGGGGACTTGTCATTCTATTTGTGTTTTCTGAGTTTGTGTGTGCATGTGTATGTGTGTGTGTGTGTGTGTGTGTGTGTGTGTGTGTGTGTGTGTGTGTGTGTGTGTGTGTGTGTGTGTGTATGCATATGTGTGTATGCGTGTGTATGCTCTTTTGTGTTTCTGAGTTTGTGTGTGCATGTGTGTGTGTGTGTGTGTGTGTGTGTGTGTGTGTGTGTGTGTGTGTGTGTGTGTGTGTGTGTGTGTGTGTGTGTGTTTGTATGACTGTAATACTAGAGTCTGAGTTTTGCTTACAGGAGTGATGTGTGTATGTGTGAAGTGTTAAATCACAGAGGCTGTGCATGGGTGTTTCCCTGTGCCTGTATGCATGAGCATGTGAGTCATTTGTTTGAAGGCAATGTTTGATTGTGTAAAGTTGGGAGTATGTGGACATTACAATGGCTGTGGGTGTTTCAGAAATCATTCTGCAAAACATTGTTGGTTTTGTCTCATATTTTCCCCTGTCCCCTCAAAAAAGGTCTAATTTTCTTGTAAATCATTAAGGATTACAGTACGGATTCACTTTATATTCTCAAAATACTGAAATATCGAATTTCAGTATCTCAAGACTATAAAGCCAAAAACTCACAAACCCGTAAACCAAAACTGCAAAATTCAAAACCGCAAACGTCAACAAAACACTACACCACACATACAAACACAAATACACCTACCTCCCAACACTACAACAAAGCAAAACAACACACACAAACACAACAAAACAAACACACACACCTACGCTTAATATAGGGAGGGGGGCAAGACCCCCTGCACCCCCCATGTGGAGGCTTATGCCCCACACTCCCCCACTACTTATATATACTAACTCCGAGGTCGCACTAAACACCAAAAGACAGAAAACCCACCACCACACATTCTACACCCCCCTTGCACAAACACACATCACATACATAAAAACACCACCACTCTCAAGACTGACACACTCACAGTCTTACCTACCTACCCTAACTCACACCTAAAACTCCCCAACACACTCACAAACACACAAACCCTCCCCATAACACTTACCTAATGCTCCATCAGTAGCGTGGGTTCGACATTTCTGGGTTTGGAATTCTGCAGTTTCGTGCAACTGCAGATTCAACAATTTGGTCTTGAGATACTAAAATTAGACATTTCAGTATTCAGAGATTCCAAATTTAACCCTTACAGTACATATCAGAAGAGGATGACAGGGCAGTGTGTGTTTGTGTGTGTGTGTGTGTGTGTGTGTGTGTGTGTGTGTGTGTGTGTGTGTGTGTGTGTGTGTGTGTGTGTGTGTGTGTGTGTGTGTGTGTGCGTGTGTGTGTGAGTGTGTGCATGTGTGTGTGTGTGTGTGTGTGTGTGTGTGTGTGTGTGTGTGTGTGTGTGTGGTGGTGGGGAGGGTGTTGGAGTTCACAACTCTGTCTGACATTAAAAAAGCTTTTCTGGTTTATGTCTGAAATGTCCAGATTATAGTTGAATGTCCAAGGATTTGCTTCATATTGTGCATCTTCTTCTTCTTCTTCCGGCTTTTCCCGGTTAGGGGTCACCACAGTGGATCATCTGTCCGCTCATGATTAGCAGTGGAGTTTTACAGTGTTGAGTTGCCAGCCTGGTGCCCAACCTTCCACAGAAGGCACACACATGCACACACTCGCACCTAGGGCCAATTTAGTGTCCAATCCACCTACTGCATGTCTTTGGGATGTGGGAGGAAACCGGAGCACTCGGAGGAAACCCACACGACCACAGGGAGGACATGCAGACTCCACACAGAAGGCACCCCAGCCAAGGATCGAACCAGAGAACCTCTTGCTGTGAGGCAGCAACGCTAACCGCTGCATCACCATGGCTGCCCTTTCATATTGTGCATCTGTTACTCATGTTTTTCTGGCAAATAATTTAGCATTGAATTCTATTAATATAATTTCCACACTTCATACTGTTCAGAAATTACATGCTAGTGCCAAACCTGTTATGTTACCAACTTTCTATGTTGGTAAGAGCAATATTTAAAATCTGTCTGTGATGTTAGCCATATAGTTCAAACCCCACCATCATTGCTTGCAGTCATGGTACATGTTAACAGTGCTGTCACCTACATGTGCTGTGTTCATGTGTAGATGTTGTTTCCTGCTACAAGAGTATATTCTAAATTTCCTTTGGAAAGACTGTATTGAAGGCCGATGCTGTCATTTGAATAGATTGCCATTCCATAGCAGTTGTAGTGAGACACCTCTTCAGGACTGACAACATGAGATGATATAATGTATGTAGTTGCCTAACTAAGGCATGTGTTCCAATATGGGATTATATCCACATTCCACATAATTGCTGTTCTGCCATCACAGTGACAACAGCAGGAGGCTAAAGGTGTGTTTGTGTATACCTAGCATCAGGTAATGTCTGACATACAGTAAGATTCTTGGGACACATATTCTTTGATTCATACACGTGATGTAATGCTTTCACATAACCACAGATATGACAGTGTGCAATGCACTTATACAATGGCACATTTATTGATCCCACTATGGTGTTGATTTTCTCAGTGCTTAGGTAAGTGTTCCAAACCAGAACTGAGTGACTGTAAGCATTTGTGTCCTTAACTGTTCTGCAGGAAAGACACCCCTCCTAATTATACTTTCTACATATAGAGTGGTGAAGGCCACTACCACCAATTTTAGATGATAAAAAATATGGGCAAACACAGTACAGCTGACTGAATGATTTCACATATGTGGAGTTCAACAGCTATAAAAATTCCACTATGGAGAATGTGATAAATAGCCATATTGTAAATTCACAGCTGTAATAACAATTCCACTATGGCGAATGTGATTAACATCCATATTGTGAATTGTACAGCTGTAATAGTTCCATTATGACAAATGTGATTAATAACCGTGAGTTCTACAGCTGTAATAATTCCACTATGGTGAATGTGATTAACAGCCGTATTGTGAGTTGTACAGCTGTAACAATTCCATTTTGGTGAATGTGATTAACAGCCATATTGTGAGTTGTACAGCCGTAACAATTCCACTATGGCGAATGTGATTAACAGCCGTATTGTGTGTTGTACAGCCATAACAATTCCATTATGGCGAATGTGATTAACAGCTATATTGTGAGTTGTACAGCTTGATGTTAATTTATAGCATAGAGTTTAATCTTGTGTGAATGTACTGACATCACACAGCAGCCATTACATCATGTCTGTCTTATCCCTTGACATGTTGCATAAACACAAGTGAATGTAGCTTTGAATTTCATTGCAGTAGACATTCATTCTGCCAATGTCATGGCGAGACCACCAGTTTGGCACATGCATTGAATCCTGTGATGTACACAAGTATGCTCCAGGTCTTGGGTGGTACGTGTACAAACACACAGAGAAACTTTCCTTGACCATGAAATATTGATATAGGCCTGATCACAACTGTGTGCACATGAGCATACTCAATTAACGGCCATCAGTCTATGTGCACATGAGCATACTCAGTTAACTGCCATCAGTCTGATGTGTGCACATAAGCATACTGAATTAACTGCCATCAGTCTGACGTGTGCACATAAGCATACTCAATTAACTGCCATCAGTCTGATGTGTGCACATGAGCACACTCAGTTAACTGCCATCAGTCTGATGTGTGCACATGAGCACACTCAGTTAACTGCCATCAGTCTGATGTGTGCACATGAGCACACTCAATTAACTGCCATCAGTCTGATGTGTGCACATGAGCATACTCAATTAACTGCCATCAGCCTGATGTGTGCACATGAGCATACTCAATTAACTGCCATCAGTCTGTGTGCACATGAGCACACTCAATTAACTGCCATCAGTCTGTGTGCACATGAGCACACTCAGTTAACTGCCATCAGTCTGATGTGTGCACATGAGCACACTCAGTTAACTGCCATCAGTCTGATGTGTGCACATGAGCATACTCAATTAACTGCCGTCAGTCTGTGTGCACATGAGCACACTCAATTAACTGCCATCGGTCTGTGTGCACATGAGCATACTCAATTAACTGCCATCAGCCTGATGTGTGCAAATGAGCATACTCAATTAACTGCCATCAGTCTGTGTGCACATGAGCACACTCAATTAACTGCCATCAGTCTGTGTGCACATGAGCATACTCAATTAACTTCCATCAGCCTGATGTGTGCACATGAACACACTCAATTAACTGCCATCAGTCTGATGTGTGCACGAGTACACTCAATTAACTATCAATCTGATGTTTGCACATGATCACACTCATAGGTTCATAGGTAGGCACTAGGCTATCTCCCCGAGGGCATTTATAAGCCTAGCCAGAGTGTGTCAGCTTTCGCCACCCCATTGATTAATTAACTGATCCTCTGTCAAGCAGAGCCAATGAAGTGATCCCAGGGGTGTATTTTCTGTTACCCATCCACTCGTCAAGGTTTCTCTTGAAGAGTGTTAGTGAGGGGCTCTGCCTGATGTAGTTTGGAATTTTGTTCCAAACCATAGGGAGTCTCTGTGATGGGAATCTATCCCTCAAGCATGTTCTATTTATTGCTGTGGTGAGGTTTAGCTCACTAGAGTGCGTGGCTCGCAGTGACTTGGATTTCTTTAGGTGGAGCATGTCCATCAATTCTGAGTTAGACATGGCTTTGTAAGTCAGGCAGCAGGCAGAGATCACCTCTGAGTAAGCGATATGCCACTAAGTACAGCCAGAGTTTTTTTCATTCGGGCTGCATAGGACATATGTTTGAGGCCAGTAATCCTCTTGGTGAGGTACTTTTGTGGTCTTTCCAGCTGTTGGAAGTGTCTTGTGAGGTACATCCCAAATGGGGCATTGTACTCTATGATGGGTCTAATGACTGATGAGTACTTTATTTCTAGATGCGAACCCTTTAGTAATTAGATGGGCCACATAGAAGGATTTCCTAACTATTTTGGCAATATGATTGTCAAAGGAGAGATTACTATCTACCTGGGTCCCCAGATCTCCTATTACCTCTTCTGTATTAAGGGGGCTGCCACCTATGTGATAATTCATGGGTGTTTTATTTTTCCCAAACAGGATGACTATACATTTTTTGGCATTTAGCTTGAGGCCATGACTTTGACACCAGGTGTCTGTATAAGTAAGGCCCTTTTGGAGGATGTCCGTGTCAGCCGGAGAGTCAATTATGGCTCCCAGTTTGCAGTCATCGGTGAACTTGGTTAGCCTTAGTCCTCCTGTGTTTGCTTGTACTTCTGAGAAGTATATGCCAAACAGTAGCGGTCCCAGGACCGAGCCTTGTGGGACACTACTTGTGACTGGTTTAGAGCCAGACATGGAGCCCGCTATTCTTACCGTGTGAGTTCTGTCTGTAAGTCAGTTGGCAACCCATCTCATTTTGTAGGGGTTTATGTTCAGGCTGGTGAGTTTTTCTGTAATACCCGAGTGGAGAATGGTGTCGAAAGCCTTGTCGAGGTCAAGGTAGGCTGTGTGAACCACCTTTCTCTCATCTATGGCCTTGGTGACTCTCTCAAAGAAGTCAACCAGGTGTAGTAGGCATGCTCTGCCCTTAACAAAGCCAAACTGGGTCAGGTCAAGTGTTTAGAGGTTCCCAATGTCTATGTTAATGAGTTCCATGATGATGCGCTCCATAGCCTTGCAGACCAAGCTAGTCAGGCTTATGGGGCAGGAGTTACCAGGGTCAGTTGTGGCCCCTCCTTTGTGGAGAGGAATAACCGTTGCTCTGCGCCATTCTATGGGCATGTAGCCTGTGGAGAGGCTGAGGTTGAACAGTGTGTTTAGGTGGGGGGTTAGTTCGTTCTGTAGTTCATGCAAGATGCAGCCTGGGACACCATCTGGTCCCATTGACACTGTGTTTTGGCTTTTGAAAGGGCTGTTTTCACCTGTGCATCTGTGATTTTTGGGACACTACACTTTTCTGGTATTGTTGTGGGCCATTTTGGTGGTGAGAGGGGGGTGAAGTTTGCACTGAATCTATCTGCCAGGATGTTGGCAATATCAGTAGGTTCAGTATATTTTGTGCTATTTTACACTAGTTCAGTGCATATCTGTGAGTTGCCACTTAGAATTTTAACATAGCTAAATAAGGATTTGTGGTTATCTTCTGAATCCTTGGCTGTTTTCCTTTCGAAGTTAGCCTTGGATGACTTCATGAGGGACCTTAGTTTCTTACTGGTACTGATCACAGATGTCTTTCCTTCTTGGGATTTGCTTTTTTTCTGAACTAGTTTCCTCCTTCTATTGTATAGCCTGCTTATGGCAGGGGTCCACCAAACTGGTTTCCTTCTCTTAGAGGAGTGAGTCTTGGTTTTGCTAGGGATGGCATGATCCATGCACCCTTGTAGGTGCTCATAGAGTGCATTTGTAATGGTTTCTGCATCTTGGGCAGCATTATCCCTTTAGTGTGGGGACTGTGAAACGTACCACCTCTGTCTTAAGTAGAATGAAGTTTGCTTTAGAAAAGTTTTTTACTGTGATTTCCTTAGTTGGGGGTGGTGGTGGGGTGTGGGCATCCAGAATGATTAGTTTATGGTCTGATCTAACCAGTGACGGGTTGACCTCCAGTGTGGAACACTTGTCGCCCATGTTGGTGATGACCAGGTCCAATATGTTTTCACCTCTGGTAGAGGAGTTTACCAGCTGATCCAGGGCATTTGAGTTGAATTCCAGGAAGCGCTGGGCCAGGGAGTTTGTACTCGAGTAGTTTTCCCAGTGAATGGTAGGGTGTTTGGTAGGACCTTCATGTTTTCCAGTGTCTCCAGAAAGGTGGAGTGGTGGTCCTGGGTCATGGAGGGTGATCTGTAGCCACTCAGTTAACTGCCATCAGTCTGATGTGTGCACATGAGCATACTCAATTAACTGACATCAGCCTGATGTGCTGATGAGACATTCATTATCAGGCATCCTTTCTTAATTGAAAAATTCATTTAATTTGTTTGTGACAATACCCATCGCAATCTCCTGTGGCAGGTGCAGACAATGCACAGCTCTGGGGAATACATTGCATCATAGTGTGATGTTTGCATCTGTTCTTGCCTGTCTGCAGAATAACTGTGTCAGGCAGGAGTGGGTTGTGCAAGGGTACTACTTATGTCACACTCTGCCTTACATTTGTAACACCACACACACCTACATTTGGGGTGCATAACCATTAGAATATTTAAGAGCATAATTCCCTTCAAGGGTGAGCCTCCTTGTACATGTGTTAGGCCTATTTCTGTGGTATACGCAGTTAACACACAGGTTCAGTTCTTGCAAAAGAACATCATGGCTTCTCATGCATTAATTTTCCAGCATGTTATATTGACAGAACACACCCTGTGCACATATCCCATAATGTATACACTGTCCTTGCGAACTGTCATCTCAAATGAGCATGTCAATGACATTCATATGTCATATCATCCTCCTCTGTTGCAATGTTAATTTCTGTAACTGTCACATCCTATAATATCATGTCTGCTTTTATTCAGGTAATAGTTACCCCTGCATTTCCCCTCCCCTCTTACTTATTTCTATATTCATATGGATGATTTATGTGCACAGTACACTCAGTAAGCTTTCCCTGCCTGTGTACATCTTGCATTATTTGCCATAATTAGCTGTTTGAGCCGTTCACATGAGCACGCTTAACAGGTTTGCCCACAGGCAAGCTTGTTTGTTTACTGTGTGTCCTCATGCTGCCCAGCACGTTTTCCTGGCTGACAACACTGCTTGTATTCATGTAACTGTGATAAGCAGCATGCATTTGTGATTAGCTCTGCTGCTCATCGTGATAACATGCAAACATCGTGTAAGCTTTGTGTGAAGCCTACATGATTATTCATGAAATCCTGCCACTATTTCATGTAGGATTTTACTTAAAGCAGAACCGCGTGGGTTTAGAATTATGGAGAGGAAATGCAGCATATTAGTGTGACACCACATGCCATGGGCAGATGGAGAGGAAATGCAGCATATTACTGTGACACCACATGCCACGGGGCAGATGGAGAGGAAATGCAGCATATTACTGTGACACCACATGCCATGGGGCAGATGGAGAGGAAATGCAGCATATTACTGTGACACCACATGCCACGGGGCAGATGGAGAGGAAATGCAGCATATTACTGTGACACCACATGCCACGGGGCAGATGGAGAGGAAATGCAGCATATTACTGTGACACCACATGCCATGGGGCAGAAAGTAAGCGAAAACCTATGAAGATGAACTTAAATACTACTCAGCTTAAAACCAGACTGGAGCAATAACCAGCCAGCTCATGTGTGGCATTAGGGTAATGTATCATGCATGCTGCATGCACATTTTTGTAAATTTATTCGCAGTCTTTTTACACTGTTCATTTACACATGGACACTATATATTACTTTAACACCTATTCAGCAGTAGAATGCATTATGTTTCTTATTCCAGAATGTGATAACTGCAAGTTTTGAATGTATTTACATTTTTGTGTTAACCTTCTCTTCCCAGATGTACACCTCCACCTTCTCATGTAGCCACAAACATTTCGTTAAGAAAGGCATGAATGTTTACTGCTTTTCTTATTTGTAATTAAAATGCTATAATATGAACAAATTGGCAGTTGGCATTGATGATTAAGGAGCTGTTAACGAGGTTTGATTTCCTCAGCCTCCCTATCAGAATCTGAGCAAGTCACTTAATTAGACACTACTCCCAGGCTGAGCCTGAAAAACGTCCATGGAGATTAATGCTGTACCCTGGAAAATAAATACATAAACTAAAATGAAAAAAGTCAGTTGTGCTGTAAGTAGATGCCAGTCAGAATCATACACAGGATGTGATCATACAAGCAACAGACCAATTACCTATGGATAGAAAGCATTTTCAGATGCATAAAATGGATATGCCTACACAGAAAAGGAATCGTTAACAATACTGTACAGATGTCTGAAATACCATCAACAGGATTATGGTAAAAAAGTCCAGGTAGAAGCAGAACACAAATCACTGCAAAGCATATTCAGACTGTCTTTCCAGCACTATCTCAGATAGTCCAGATGATTTACTTAATTTATAAACATATACATTCAAATATAGACTAGACAAGGAAATCCATATCAATTCTTGTACATTAATTGTAATTTCTCATGTATTCCACACCTTCTAATGTATTTTACAAATACATATATATACATTTTTTTTTAGCAAATATTTATTTTTTAGATTATCAAAGTTATTCATTAGAAAGGGTCACTTATTTGAGTAAGAGTATTAATGTGTTTAAGTTTCTCATCTGCTTTTAAAAAAAAGTATTTTAAATGTGTATGTTTTTTATATTAGTATAAGTACGGTTATTATAGATTTAAGGGGGAAGTTGTATGGAATTGATTAAATATGTTAATAAATTATTCAATTAAACATTTAGGGGAGGGTATATAACCTGCCTTAACTGATGAATTTGTTTGTACATCTGAAGAAGTCAGTGGATGAAAACGCTGTGGATTTTGGTTGGCATTTATGCAATAAATCTGTTTGTGGCTGCTATATCTTTGCACAGTGATTATTTTGGCACCTCCTATTGGTACCTTTTTGTGACTGAGACATGAATTAGTTACATAGATAAGTTACAATGAAACGTTGTACTGCACAAGTGACAGGATACATGAATTGGTTACACAGATAAGTTACAATGAAACGTACTGCACAAGTGACAGGACACATGAATTAGTTACACAGATAAGTTACAATGAAACGTTGTACTGCACAAGTGACAGGATGCATGAATTAGTTACACAGATAAGTTACAATGAGACATTGTACTGCACAAGTAACAGGACACATGAATTAGTTACACAGATAAGTTACAATGAAACGTACTGCACAAGTGACAGGACACATGAATTAGTTACACAGATAAGTTACAATGAAACATACTGCACAAGTGACAGGATACATGAATTAGTTACACAGATAAATTACAATGAAACGTACTGCACAAGTGACAGGACACATGAATTAGTTACACAGATAAGTTACAATGAAACATTGTACTGCACAAGTGACAGGATACATGAATTAGTTACACAGATAAGTTACAATGAGACATTGTACTGCACAAGTGACAGGACACATGAATTAGTTACACAGATAAATTACAATGAAACGTACTGCACAAGTGACAGGATACATGAATTAGTTACACAGATAAGTTACAATGAGACATTGTACTGCACAAGTGACAGGATACATGAATTAGTTGCACAGATAAATTACAATGAAACGTACTGCACAAGTGACAGGATACATGAATTAGTTACACAGATAAGTTACAATGAAATGTTGTACTGCACAAGTGACAGGACACATGAATTAGTTACACAGATAAATTACAATGAAACGTACTGCACAAGTGACAGGACACATGAATTAGTTACACAGATAAGTTACAATGAAACGTACTGCACAAGTGACAGGATGCATGAATTAGTTACACAGATAAGTTACAATGAAACATTGTACTGCACAAGTGACAGGACACATGAATTAGTTACACTGATAAGTTACAATGAAACGTACTGCACAAGTGACAGGACACATGAATTAGTTACACAGATAAATTACAATGAAATGTACTGCACAAGTGACAGGACACATGAATTAGTTACACAGATAAGTTACAATGAAACATACTGCACAAGTGACAGGATACATGAATTAGTTACACAGATAAGTTACAATGAAATGTTGTACTGCACAAGTGACAGGACACATGAATTAGTTACACAGATAAGTTACAATGAAACATTGTACTGCACAAGTGACAGGACACATGAATTAGTTACACTGATAAGTTACAATGAAATGTACTGCACAAGTGACAGGACACATGAATTAGTTACACAGATAAATTACAATGAAACGTTGTACTGCACAAGTGAGAGGACACATGAATTACATCTGGGAACAATAATCAAAGAGCAAACGATACATCTTTGCCAGGACTATCAACTCAAGTTGAACACGTAATTCATAACTGTGCCATACGCAACTTAGATCCTAACAATCCAAAAGAAGGAATGATGGGATGCTCAGTACCAAGACGTCCATGGAGTTGAGCTGCAACAAATTTGTTTCTGTTTAAGAAAGCCACGTATCTTGTATGTGTAGATTATTATTCCAAGTACATTAGTGACCAAGCTGACAGATGCAAGTATAAGTGAGACTGACATGTTACAGTCTGCTTTTCTAGAGACAGTGAATACCTAAAGTTATATCTCTCAGTGGACCAATATATAAAAGTCACAAATTCAGAAGATATGTATATGAATGGAAATTCAAGCAAAAATAATACCCTGTCCACATTCCTTACAATCTGACAGACAACTGAAGAGAACTGTCCAAGCAGTGAAAAATATTATGGGAAATAGCAATAGCAACAGCTTTGAGGATTGTCTTAACACAGTTTTGGAATATAGAAATACTCCATTATAGGGATCTCAGTCGTTAATGGGCAGGCATTACTTGCATTAGTCTTCTTGTTCTTTCGGCTGCTCCTGTTAGGGTTCGCCACGGTGGATCATCTGTTTCCATTTCTTCCTGTCCTCTGCATCTTGCTCTGTCACACCAACCACCTGCATGTCCTCCCTCACCACATCCATGAACCATATCTTAGGCCTTCGTCTTTTCCTGTTACCTGGCAGCTTCATCCTTAGCATCTTTTTCCCAATATACTCTGTATCCCTCCTCAGCACATGTCCAAACCAACATAATCTTGCCTCTCTGGTGTTGTCTCCAAACCTTCTAACCTGGGCTGACCCTATAATATACTTTATCCTGTCCACCCTCGTCACACCCAGTGCGAATCTTAACATTTTTAACTCTGCCACATCCAGCTCTGACTCCTGCCTTTTTGTCAGTGCCACTTTCTCCAACCCATATAACATAGCTGGTCTCACTACCCTCTTGTAGACCTTCCCTTTCACTCTTAGTGGTACTCGTCTGTCACAAATCACTCCTGACACTCTTCTCTACCCACTCCATCCTGTACTCTCTTCTTCACCTCTCTTCCACACTCACCATTACTCTGAACTGTTGATCTGAAGTATTTAAACTCATCCACCTTTGCCACATCTACTCCCTGCATCCTCACCATTCTTCTATCCTCCCTCTCATTCACACACATATATTCTGTCTTAGTCCTGCTGACCTTCATTCCTCTTCTCTCTAGAGCATATCACCACCTCTCCAGGGTCTCCTCCACCAGTTCTCTACTCTCACTACAGATCACAATGTCATCTGCAAACATCATAGTCCACGGGAACTCCTGTCTGATCTCGTCTGTCAACCTGTCCATCACCATTGCAAATAAGAAAGGGCTCAGAGCTGATCCTTGATGTAATCCCACCTCCACCTTAAATGCATCCATCACTCCCACCACAAACCTCACCGCTGTCACACTACCCTCTTACATATCCTGTACAACTCTTACATACTTCTCTGACACTCCCGATTTCCTCATACAATACCGCAACTCCTCTCTAGGCACCATGTCATATGCTTTATCTAAGTCCACAAAGACACAATGCAACTTCTTCTGACCTTCTCTGTACTTCTCCATCAACACTCTCAGAGCAAACATCGCATATGTAGTGCTCTTTCCTGGCATGAAACCATACGGCTGATCACTAATCATCACCTCCTTTCTTAACCTAGCTTCCACTACTCTTTCCCATAACTTCATGCTGTGACTGAAAAATGTAATCCCTCTGTAGTTACTACAGCTCTGCACATCACCCTTATTCTTAAAATTCGGTACCAAAACACTTTTTCTCCATTCCTTAGGCATCTTCTCACTTTCCAAGATTTCATTAAGCAATCTAGTTAAAAACTCCACTGCCATTTCACCTAAACACCCCCATGCTTCCACAGGTATGTCATCTGGACCAACAGCCTTTCCATTCTTCATCCTCTTCATAGCTGTTCTTACTTCCTCCTTGCTAATCCACTGCACTTCCTGATTCACTATCCCCACATCATCCAACCTTCTCTCCCTCTCATTCTCTTCATTCATCAGCCCCTCAAAGTACTCTTTCCATCTGCTCAACACACTCTCCTCGCTTGTGAGTGCGTTTCCCTCATTATCCTTTATCACCCTTACCTACTGCACATCTTTACTAGCTCGGTCCCTCTGTCTAGCCAATCGGTACAGGTTATTTTCTCCCTCCTTAGTGTCCAACCATTCATACAACTCTTCATATGCCTTATCCTTAGCCTTCACCACCTATCTCTTTGCCATGCACCTCATCTCCTTATACTCCTGTCTAATTTCTTCATCTCTCTGACAATCCCACTTCTTCTTCGCCAACCTCTTTCTCTGTATACTCTCCTGTACTTCCTCATTTCACCACCAGGTCTCCTTGTCCTCCTTCCTCTTTCCAGATGTCACACCAAGCACCTTTCTAGCCATCTCCCTTACTAGCTCTGCTGTAGTTACCCAGCTATTCAGTAACTCTTCGCTGCCACCCAGTGCCTGTCTTAATTCTTCCCTGAACTTCACCTCACAATTACCCTTTTTCAATTTCCACCATTTGATCCTTGGTGCAGCCCTCACACTCCTCCTCCTCTTCTTGATCACCAACGTCATCCTACAAACCACCATCCTATGCTGCCTAACTACACTTTCCCCTGCCACCACTTTACAGTCTCCAATCTCCTTCAGACTGGCCCTTCTACATAAGATATAATCCACCTGTGTGCATCTTCCTCCACTCTTGTATGTCATCCTATGCTCCTCCCTCTTGTCAAAATATGTATTCACCACAGCCATGTCCATCCTTTTCACAAAATCCACTATCATCTGACCTTCTGCATTCCTTTGTTTAACACCATACCTACCCATCACTTCCTCATCCCCTCTGTTCCCTTCAACAACATGCCCATTGAAATCTGCTCCAATCACCAGTCTCTCACTCTTGGGTATAGTCATCACCACTTCATCCAACTCACTCCAAAATTTTTCTTTCTCATCCATTGCACACCCAACTTGTGGAGCATATGCACTAACAACATCCATCATTACACCATCAATTTTCAGCTTTACAAACATCACTCTATCCAACACTCTTTTCACCTCCAAAACACTCTTAGCATACTGTTCCTTCAGGATAACTCCAATGCCATTTCTCCTCCCATCCACACCATGATAAAACAATTTGAACCCACCTCCGATCCACCTAGCCTTGCTCCCCTTCCATCTGGTCTCTTGCACACAAAATATACCAACCTTCCTTCTGTCCATCATATCAGCTAGCTGTCTCCCTATACCAGTTACACTGCCAACATTCAAAATTCTGACCCTCACTACTACAGTCTTAGCCTTTACCTGCCTTCGGGCATGCTATCCCCCTCTTCTCCTCCTTTGGCCAACAGTAGCCCAATTTCTGCTAGCACCCTGTTAGCCAACAGTACTGGTGGTGGTCGTTGTTAACCCGGGCCTCGACCAGTCCGGTATGTATATTTGTACTGTTGTCCACATGTATGATTTGGCAAAATTTTACGGAAGATGCCCTTCCTGACACAACCCTCCCCATTTATCTGGGCTTGGGACCGGTACAAAGAAACGCACTGGCTTGTGCATCCCCATTGGCTGAGTTGCATTACTTACATTAGTGATGTCTGAAAATCAGTATGAAGTAATGTTGTGACAAACACAAATAAAACTAAAATATCATGTCTGCTGGTTAAAAAGGAAGGAATCAGAAAGTAATGTAAGAATATAAAAGGTATGGGAAACCTTATAGCCCAAAGCTGAAAGTAAGTCAAGGGAGACCGAACCAATATTTATGTGTCTATTTATTTGCTTATTTATGTACCTGCTCATCCATTAATTAATTTATTTATTTATCATCCAACCAAAAAACTCATAATGTCCACAATTAAAACACAAAATCCCCTGACTGCAGAATCACAAATCATAGAACACAGGATAAAGATAAAATAAGCACTTTCATTCCTTCATTTTACAAACCAGGACTTCATCAGATAAAAAGCACTGTTTATGTGCCTCCCTTTTATACTACCCAAGATTAAAACCATCCAATAACATGAGCTCATTAGTCAACCAATTAAAACTTGAAGTTAAGGTGTAACTATTCAACAGGATTTCTCTGATTGTTTCTTCAGGGAATCAAACTAAAAGCCCAGCTGTGTGGCAAAGAGGGATAAAGCTCTGTCTAACTGTACACCCCTGTCTAACGAAGAAGCTCTTTAATAATTTATAGCTTTATCTCTCCAAACTAACTGTCAGAGTAACAGTTGTTTACTAAATGCTAAAAACCTTTGCAGTCCTGATCTTGTAATGAAGTTTGTATCATGGCACTATGCAGCAATGACTACATAATGGATCCTGAAGATCAGATGATTCTTAACATCACCTCAAAAAATGTGGACTATGTGGCCTGACAAATTTCAAACCCATTTGCAGTTGCTGGAGGCTGTAAAGAAGGTACTGCAAAAATACATTACTAAAATGTAACATGTTTAAACTATATTACACAATCTAGGCCTATTGATTAATTCATTCATACTTTAGTGCAATGAATTAAGCAAAGCAATTAAAGACAACATAAATGCTGCAGTTTTTGCTCGACAGCCTACAAGTCATACAAAAATCAGAAATATTACTGCATTCAACATATTATTTTAAGTGGGGGGCTTACATGCTTGCAGGACACCTTAATCTCATTTTTGACCTCCCTATGTCTTGTCTGACATCAGCAATAGCCATCTCCTCTGACATCAGTCATTACAGGTCTGACCTTCTGGAATGGCTAATAATCCTGTATTGCTACAGTATACATCTCCACACTCATCAGAGCCAGATGATGGACACATATGTCCCTATATGCAGGAAGAGGAACCAGGCCCCCTTCAGCTGTAGCAGTACCCCATTATCTGGCTATCCCTCCCAGTTATTATAAACGCTGTTCTAACCAGTCAGTTTATATACTGTTTTCTTTATTTTTACGATTACCACACACGTTTGGATTTCAGTTAAAATTTTTATTTCAGATTTTACAGAAAAGCACTGACAGACATTTTCTAAATAAAACAAAACAGTCACATTGAGAATACACTTAGCATGAGAAAGACTACATTTTTTTTCTATTGAAATGCCCATTTAGTGAAAGTGCATCTGACAACCCATTAAATTACACAAGATATGCTGAGATTCATACCAAAACAGCATACAGAGAAGTACTAATCTGTGTCTATGTGAAGGGTGTAGGAATTATAAAGGACAAATGTGTAATGCATTGCTTATAGCTTCATACTGCCCACTGGATGCATATCTCCATACCTCTCATCCTCTTAGAGCGAGAAATCTAGACACAGTCATAAATAAAAATGGGGTAAAGGCCTAAAATTAGGGACACATTTTAAATATTGGTCTCACAAATTTAGAAAGTTTGTAGAATAAAAGGTTTGCATTTGCATGAATTTTCTGAAGGGTATGAAGTCTGAAACTCAAATGTCTGGCATTAGTTTCTAACTTCAGTGTTTAATGATTTGCCACTAATTTGCCAGAATAACATTTTAACGCCTATAGCGTCAGGCCTCATAATACCCCTGGGCAGGCACTAATTACACATTAACACACACCCTGTTGGGCATTACCGATTACATGTATGTTTCTGAAATATCTGCGGGAATAGAGGAAAAGTTCAGTCTCTTAGTGAGTAACACACAGACAGGTGCAGCAGTGGATAATAGGTACATAGGTAAGTACTGGGCTACCTGCCCTTGTAGACATTTTTAAGCCTATCCAATTTACGTTTCAAAGGTGAGAAATAAACCCTGTGCCTTGTGACCTTGAGATAAACACCTTAACCATTATACCAACCCAACCATGTATGTACCATCATATAATCCAGAACATAATATTAAAAAACAGACAACATTCTTGCCTGTCTAACCATCATTTAAATGTATAGAATTGCATAAGTGATGTCAGTTTGACTGGTCAGCATTACAATCTCCCAGTCAATAAACAATCACCATTCTCCAATCAATTTACTCGAGACCAATTCATACAAAAAAACTACTAGAAATTATAAATCTGCAGGAAAACAAAGTATCTTGGTATGGTGGGAAAAGATCAATTCAGGTAAAAAGACAGTACTACAAAATATTAAGCAAACAGGTAAAATCGTGGTAAAAATAACAATAAAAAGCATTTTCATTCCTTTCAAAATTCTCCAAACATACATCCCAAATAATATTCTAATTATATCAATAACCTATTTGCACCAAGTAAAAAAGTTCAACTGAACCCTTTTCCAAGTGATATAAACTTGACTACAGTAAACTCTCCGTTAACTGGCACCCATGGGGAATGGTGCATGCCGGATAACTGTACTTTCTGGTTGCTTGAGAGTTACTATTAAAAATAGGCCTGCCTATCCTATACTATTTGTTTGGTTTGACTTGTTTTCAGGTTGTGGAGTGAGGGAATTTATTCCTATCTTCCTTTTTAAAACACGAAAACTCTAAAAACGTAAGGTATGTTTCTACAGGGGGGGGGGACAGAAAGTGCAACACATGAAAATTGTACTGCATTTCTTCAATTATTTATTTATTTTTTTTTTTTGCTGGTTGCTTGAGTTCCAGTTAGAGCGTTTACTGTATCATTTATAAGATAACTTCCCATTTTAGAGAAACTGCTACTAAAGTTGTTAATCAAAACATACCTGTAGACAATGTCAACTGAGCATAGCGCACATTCTAACTTCTCATCTTAGAGACAATCTGTACTGTACATATAAAAAAACTATTAAACAATCAAGTCAAAACTATTCTCCTGGCACCAGGTAATCTTGGAGAGCATCTCTCTCCTCATAGCAACTGATTACACTGCATACCTCTGCTGCTATACTAATCAATAGATCAATAAAAGAAAATGATTTCCCTTTTCCATGGAAAAAAATAATAATTTCATTACAAGAAGAAGGCGATTCCACTTCCAACCATCATCCCATAGCTATCATTAACACCGCTATTTCAAATTTTAGACAAATGTATACATAAGCAAGTTCTTGAATGCCTAACTACTAATAACATACTTTCCCCAACTCAACTTGACATCCATCCTGGATATAGAACAACATTCGCCTTGTTATCTTTCCTGCAAACAGTACAGGAAATCATGATTGTCTAGTAGCTTCCCTTTCTCTTCCTTTGGTATGGTATCCCATCCGCTGGTATTAGCAAAATGAACTAACCCTGTCTTGATTCAAGACGTATCTAACAGAGAGATTCCAAAGCTGTAAACATGCAAGTCTCTTACTCTTTTTCTGTCAAACTATCTCACCACAGAAACCCATTCTAAGACATTTCATTTTTAATATATTTAGCAATTACATGTATATAGTACTGATAAATTCCAATGTTATATAGTATGTTGATGGTTCAGCCCTTATAGGTTCATAGGTAGGTACTAGGCTATCGGCCCTGGGGCCTATACAAGCCCAGCCAAAAAGGTACCCTGGCTTTTGCCACCCAAGAAAATTATTTTTCTGTGCCACTGTCGAGCAGAGCCACAGAGGTGATCCCCGGGGTGAATTTCCTATTTCCCATCCAATCATCAAGATTTTTCTTGAAGAGTGCTAATCAGGAGCTTTGTTTGACATAGATAGGTAGTTTATTCCAGAGTATGGGAAGTCTCTGGGACAGGAATCTATCCCTCCGGCATGTTCTGTTTATTGTGGTGACAAGGTTTAGGTCCCTAGAGTGTGTAGCTCAGAGGGATTGGGATTTCTTTAAGTGGAGCATGTCCAACAGCTCTGGGTTTGATATAGCTTTGTATGTTAGGCAGAGATCACCTCTGAGTAGGCAATATGCGATGGAGTAAAGCTGGAGTTTTTTGAGACTGAGGGCATCTGTTTGAGGCCGGTAATCCTCTTTGTGAGGTATTTCTGTGGCCTTTCTAGTTGTTGTAGATGTCTTGTGAGGTACATACCAAAAGGGGCGTTGTACTCTATAATGGGTCTAATGAGTGATGAGTAGAGGGGAACAATGACCTCTTTTTTTTTGGATGAGAAACCTTTTGTGATGAGGTGTGCCATGTAGAAGGATTTCCTGACTACTGTGGCGATGTGATTATCAAAGGAGAGACTACTGTCCACCTGTGTCCCAAGGTATCTAATCACACTTTCGGTGTTAAGTATACTACCGCCTATGTTGTAGTTCATGGGTACAGAGTTTTTACCAAAGGGGATGACAATGCACTTTTTAGCATTGAGCTTGAGGCCATGGCTTTGGCACCAGGCATCTGGCTCAGTGAGGCCCTTTTATAGGATGTCCACATCGTTAGGAGTTTCGATTATGGCTCCTAGTTTGCAATCATCTGCGAACTTCGTTAGCCAAAGACCTTCTGTGTTAGCCTGTACTTCAGAGAAGTAGATACCAAACAGGAGAGGACCCAGGACTGAACCCTGTGGTACTCCACTTGTCACTGGTCTGAAGTCAGATTTGGAGTCTGCTACTTTCACAGTGTGGGTTCTGTCAGTCAGCCAGTTGGCAACCCATCTTGTGACACAGGGATTTATACCTAGTTTAGTGAGTTTATTTATAATTCCAGATTGGGGGGATGGCGTTGAAAGCCTTGGCAAGATCTAGATACTCTTTGTGAACCACCTTACCCTTGTCTACGTCCTTAGTGACTGCTTCAAAGAAGTCTATCAGGTTTAGGAGACATGATCTGCCTTTTACAAACCCAAATTGGGTGGGATCCAGAGTTTGGAGATTACCAATGTCTTTGTTACGGTCTATGGCCTTGCAGACCAGGCTCATCAGGCTAATGGGGCAGTAGTTCCCAGGGTCTGTGGTGGCTCCCCCCTTGTGGAGTGGGACAACCGTTGCTGTTCGCCATTCAGCAGGCACAAAGTCTGAGGTGAGGCTATGATTGAACATGGTACTTAGGTGGGGTGCCAATTCATTCTGTAGTTCATGTAGAACGCAGCCTGGGATGTTGTCTGGTCCCATGGATGCTGTGTTCTTGGCTTTGGAGAGGGTGTTTTTTACCTGTGCAGCCGTGATTACAGGAATTTTGCATTCTGTGTTCTGCAAAATGTTTATATCAGCGAATACAAGTTACATAAGACACATTTTATTCATCAGAGCAATGGATAACTGATTCACAGCTGTTACTAAATATCAATTAAAGCAAAGGTACTTATCTGCAGTTCTGTATGTAGCCAGCCCAGCATCACAGACTTCCAAGTGGACTCACTAGAAAATATTCCAAACTAAGCAGTGACAGAAACCAAATTACTAGATGCAATCATAGACAATAAACTAAAACTTGAGTCACATATATGTTATAAAACATAAAAATAAACTTACTGTGTTATATAATCAAAATTATTTATACTAACAGAATAGCTACAACACTTGTCCTGTTGAATCTTCTATATACATGTATCAATCTAAAGAAACTTGAACAATTCTCTTACGAAACAGCCAGGTTTGCTAGTAATCCTCTCAACAAATCTCATCAACTACTGGCTCTAAAGAAGAGGGAAAAGCTTTAATTACAAAATGTTATTACCTGTTCACAAGTTACGCTAGTTAATTTAGTGCTCTCTCTCTCTCTCTCTCTCTCTCTATATATATATATATATATATATATATATATATATATATATATATATATATATATATATATATATATATATATATATATATGGATCTAGGATGTTTGCTCAAGTGAGCAAATGTCCGAATCTATAATAACTGAACATATTTTAACGAAAGCGCTTTTATCGAAAAAGCACTTTCATTAAAGCGTGTTACAAAAAAAAAAAAATAAAACACTACATTTACATTTTAGCATCCCCTTCTTTAATATTCTCCCTCTGAGACTGCACTACAGTGGGGAAAAGGGAAATTTCCCTTACAAGCACTGTAGTACAGCCTTGGCAACAGGCACACTTATGGTGAAAAGCACTTTCGCAAGTATGCCCGGCCGTTTGGGTTTTCATAGTTTCATAGTTTAGTACTAGGCTATCTGCCCTGAGGCATTTGCAAGCCTAGCCCTAGAGATGTGGCTTTCGCCACCCCATGTAGTGGTACTAAGGTGTATAGAATAAATTCAGAGTACTGTGCCTTTGTCTAGTAGTGACACATTGAAGACCCCCTTACTTATTAAAATTAGTTTACTGTGCCCCTGTTAAGTAGCGATACAGTGGTGACCCCCGGGGTAAACCTACGATCTCCCATCCACTCGTCAAGATTTCTCTTGAAGAGAGACAGTGAGGGGCTCTGCCTAACATGGACTGGGATTTTGTTCCAGAGTATGGGAAGCCTCTGAGTTATGAATCTGTCTCTCCAGCATCTTCTATTCATGTTTGTACTGAGGTTTAAATCTTTGGCTCTCGTGGTTCTTATGGATTTTGATTTTTTGAGGTGGAGCATGTCCATCAATTCCTGGTTGGACATGGCCTTGTATGTCAGGCACAGATCACCTCTGAGCAGGCGGTATGCTACTGAATAGAGCTGGAGTTTCTTTAGCCTGGCAGCATATGACATATGTTGGAAACCCTTGATCCTCTTGGTGAGGTACTTCTGGGGTCTCTCCAGCTGTTGTAAGTGCCGGGTGAGGTACATACCAAATGGGGCATTGTACTGAGTCATGGGCCTGATAAGGGAGGAGTACAGGGGCACGATGACCTCCTTTGATCTGGATGTGAACCCCTTCATGATAAGGTGGGCAAGGTAGAAAGTCTTTCTAACCACTTTGGCAACGTGGGTGTCAAATGAGAGGTCACTATCAACTTGGGTCCCCAGGTCTCTGATTACTTTTTTGGTACTTAGTGGGTTACTGTCTATGTGATAATTTGTGGGTATTTTGTTTTTCCCAAAGGGGATGACTATACATTTCTTGGCATTCAGTTTAAGGCCGTGATTCTGGCACCAGTTGTCCATTTCGGTGAGGCCTTTCTGTAGGATGTATGTGTCAGCTGGTGTATCGACTATGGCGCCTAGTTTGCAGTCATCTGCGAACTTTGTCAGACCCAACCCTCCCATGTTTGCTTTCACATCTGAGAAGTAAATGCTGAACAAGAGGGGTCCCAGGACAGAGCCCTGTGGAACACCACTTGTGACTGGCTTTGAGTCTGACATGGCTCCCACAATCTTGACTTTATGGGTTCTGTTCTTTAGCCAGTTTGCAACCCATCTTATGACATATGGGTTTACTTTTAAGCTGTTTAGCTTTTCTATGATCCCTGAGTGGGGTATTGTGTCGAAGGCTTTAGCCAAGTCCAGGTGGGCTGTATGGACTGCCTTGCCCTCATCAATGGCTCTAGTGACTGTTTCAAAAAAGTCAACCAGGTTCAAAAGGCAAGATCTGCCTTTTACAAAGCCGAACTGGGTGGGATCAAGTGTCTGTAGGTCCCCAATGTCATTGTTTATGAGTTCCATAATAATTCTTTCCATAGCTTTCCAAACCAGGCTGGTCAAGCTTATGGGGCGGTAGTTCCCAGGGTCTGTAGTGGACCCTCCCTTGTGGAGTGGTACCACTGTTGCTGTACGCCAGTGTTCAGGTACATATCCTGTAGTAAGGCTAAGGTTAAATAACATTTTTATATGCGGGTTTAGCTCCACTTGGAGTTCACGTATCACGCAGCCGGGGATACCATCAGGTCCCATAGATGATGTGTTTTTTGCTTTGTTGAGGGCGGTTCTCACCTGGACATCAGAGATGACAGGGAGGTTACATTCAGCTGGGATGAGTATTTCTTCTTTTGGAGGTGATGGAGGGGAGAAATTTGCTCTGAACCTGTCTGCCAGAATGTTGGCAATATCTGTGGGTTCGGTAAATTTTTTGTCGTTGTGTACTAACTCTGAGCATATCTGAGTGTTTCCACCCAGGTTTCTAACATAACTGAAGAATGCCTTGTGGTTATCTTTAGTGTCCTTGGTGATTTTTCTCTCAAAGTTGGCCTTGGATGTTTTTATGAGAGAACGTAGTTTTCTGCTAATGATGATCAGAGATGTCTTCATTTCATGGGATTTCGCTCTGACGTGCAGTAGCTTCCTTCTTTTGTTATACAATTTGTTTATGGCTGAGGTCCACCAGACAGGATGCTTACTTTTGGTGGAGAGGGACTTGGATTTGTTTGGGATTGCATGATCCATGCATTCTTGGAGATGTCCATAGAAAGCATTTGTGAAGGATTCGGCATTGTGGGATGTGGTATCCCCTGGCACAGTGGGCTTAAAGGATACCATCTCAGTCTTAAGAAGAGTGAAGTCTGCTTTTGAGAAGTTTTTCACTGTGGTCTTTTGTGCTGGGGGTGAAGGTGGGATATGTATATCCAGGGTGATTAGTTTGTGGTCAGATCTCACTAGTGAGGGGTATACTTCCGGTGTGGAGCATTTTGACCCCATGTTTGTGATGATCAGGTCTAGTATATTATCTCCCTAGTGGGAGAGGTGACTAGTTGTTCCAGTGCATTTGAATTTATGAATTCCAGGAACCTTTGGGCTAGGGTATTAGGGCTAGAATAATGTACCCAATCTATGTTTGGGTAGTTGAAGTCTCCCAGTATGATGGTATTTTGTGATACATTCATATCCTCCAACGTCTTCAGGAAGGCTGAGTGGGGTTCTTGAGATTGGGAGGGTGGTCTGTAACATGCTACCAGTTGTATAGCAGTTTTGCCTATGGTTAGTTTCACCTGTATGGTCTCTGATGCTTCATGTGTTGCTACTAACCTGGAGGTGTGGGTGTCCTTTATGAATATGGACACTCCCCCTCCCTTTGTGGTTCGGCCAGGGTTTTGGGGCCGAAAAGCATGATACGAGGTATAGCCTGGTAGTGCTGGGGTGCTCTCAGGAGCCTTGAACCAGGTTTCAGTTACTGCACAGACGTCGATGTTCTCCATGCTGAGGAGTGCATCAAGTGCCTGCATCTTGAGGTTTAGACTTCTGGCGTTGAGCAGCATTACCCTTAGTTTTTTTCCATTTTTGTTTTCTAAGGAGGTGGGTTTGTCTTTTGAGCCTTGCCTAAAAAAGGCACTATGGGTGTGGCAAGAGCCTTAGCCAATATCCAGAAGCCCAGTGGTGACAGGTGTAAGCCATCCCTTGCGAAGCAGCGTGGCTTGTCCAACATATCATCCCAGGCAGACAGAAATTGGATCCCCTTAGAATGACACCATTACTTGAGCCAATTGTTAAAGCTGATCATCTTGTCTTTGTATTGTGGTATCATTCTTGGTGAGGGCAAGATGCTGCTCAGGGTCAGGGTCATACCAGCCTGGGCTACATAATCAGAGAGCTCCTCTATGTCTCTTTTCATGTAGTCCAGGGAGGTACGTCTCAGGTCATTCACACCAGCATGGACAATGACGGAGTCATATTTGTACTTGCTTTGGAGTGACCTGAGTGCATGTGTTATGTGGCGGATCCTAGCTCCCGATAGACAGCTCGCAGTCACCTTCTCCTTGTTCAGCCTGGTCAGTGGGACATCAGTGTGTCTGACTATGGAGTCACCTATTACTAGTGTATCAGGCAAGGTGTTTGGCCTTAAGGGCTGCGATTGGTTGACACACTGATTTATTGAAGTATGTGTTGCATGAGTTTTGTTTTGAGGTGGTGGATTTTTGGATGTCTGCTTTGGGAGCCTCTGTTGTTTTGGTAAGTTTTTTATTAGAGCCTCCGAGTATGTCTTTGTGTTTTTATGTGTTTGGTTTGCAGTTGTGGTGGGTCTATGTGGGACTGGGATTGTTGTGTGTGTGGTTGCCGTCTCCTCCTGTCTGGTCATGCCAGCCCTGAGTTGAGAGAGTTCAGCCTCCAGTTTGGCTATATAGTTGCATCTCTCACATGTATTTGTGTTTGTTGGGAGGAGGAGAGGGTTGTCTGTGTACATGAGACAATTGTAGCATTGTCTCAAGATGCCCAGATTGACCAGCTGAACTGGAGACAATGCCAGTAATCTACCACTCAACATGCTAGAACAGTATAAGGGAGTGGTATACCTTTAAGGGAAGTGGGTATTCACAGGGGTGGTAAGTAGATGTAGTTCTTTACTTAGTACGAGAGTGCTTACTTAGTAGAGAAGTATTGAGAACAAGTGCTAGGCTTATAATACAGTGAGTAGTCTGGTTTTACTAAGAGTAGAGCTTCCTTAAGGGAAAATTTGAAGAACAGACTTGGCGGAACCAGAAAAAGTTTAACCTTGTTTAACTGGCGCTGCGCTATGCGCACGACTGCACAAAGCTGTGCAAACGCGGATTTTAAACAGTGAACTACAAAAGAGCTGGAAATGGTCCCAAACAACCAATTACTACAGCTTCTTGTGCTTCTTACAGCAACATGAAGAAGAGGCAAGAGGTCTGCCCAGAGTGATTCACTCTAAGGAATGGAAGGGAGATTGACTAAACAGTAACATTGCATGGAATATTTACTTGCTGCTGAAATGCAAAGGTATGATTTCAGTTGACACTGGACAAAGTATCTAAATAAGGAATGTGGACTATTTCCAACATATTAGTTAATCTGATTACCTGCAGTTTATAGCCAGGAAGCTGAGCTTTGATGACCACAGGGTTACATCAGTATGTTAGAACAATCAGTGCTATGACCAGAGAAAGATGGGTGTTTCCCACCAGGACCAGAGAACAATGAATGCCCAAACTGTGACCAACAGTGAGATAATTCCAAAATTTGACATCATGATGAGTACCAGTTGTGATCACTTCACCCAGCCAGATGGAATTCCAGTATCAGATTTATTGAGAGACAACAAGCTGACCTTCCGGTAAGGGGAGACTAATAGTCTAGTAACAATGTACATCATCAGATGCTTCTGTTGTGTGTGAAATTTGGAGTTCCAGTACAGAAATTATAGTGATTATGTCACATATTCTGGAAAACAATTGCAAGGCCAAACATCCTGTATACCTCAAAGGCACTTTTAAATTAACTGATATGCAATCCAATGTCCTATAGGAACCCCCCAGAAAGATGAAATTTGTGAGATGGAAGCACATTCCTTGTGAATGTCTTTGTTTTCAAACAGCAAGAAAAGCAAAATAGGTTCAATAAAGACGCCAGTGGTGTGCATTGATTTCACTTAACTGTACGACACATTAGAAATATCAGATACATAGCAGACACTATTTCACATCTAGCAGTGAACAAACCAATCAAGCTACACTCAGAGAACAAAGAGAGCGGTGAGATAAATCAAGTGTACACGTCAAGTACCAGTCAGACAGCATGAGGTGAATGGGAAGAGAGTAATAGGATGGAAACAGGGGGGTCCATAGCGTTCAAAGAGCTAATGCCATGACCATACACAAGAAAGCCAGGAAACAACAATTACACTCACTGACATTTCTGATTGGTGTTTGGCATCGCTGACTGGTGAATATGCAAGGATATTCTATAGTAGCTAAATGGGAAACTTTATGAAAAAAATCAAAAGTTTTTTTGCCCTTAGTGAAACCATCCTTTAGGAGATTTTAAAATGAGTCCCCATCTGTCTGAGTTAGTAGCAGCTCAGAATGATGTAAAAAAAATCTCATGGCACTTATCAAACAGTGTAGGGATGCTTTATTAATATTTACATTCATTTTATATAATATAAAACTTTAAATCAATTATATACACACTCATTTATTTATATTCATACCTAAAATTATTTACAAGTTATCGACGGGTCCCATTCTCTCACTACTTTTTCTTTTGTATTTATCCTCTATCCCTCACCCTTTCTCCACAACCATCTTCGTATTTCAGCTATTACATCATCCTCTTCTATTTTCTTGTTATATAAGAAATTCTCATATCTTTTTTCCACAGCACTCATATTGTAACAGTTCTTTGTCTCATTTATCAATATCATATTTTTTTACATCATAATATTTCCCATACAATATCATATGCATATTTATATATCTAAATCCTTCCTATCAACATTAATTTTAACCCTTTTCCCCAAAAATAGTTATTACTTTTGCAATCCAAAAGTCAATGGTTTGTCGTTTCTTCTTTGCTACAGACAACACATTTCCTTCCTCTCTCTCCTGATATTTCATATTCCCTTTCACCAGTAACTTGTCTAATAAAATTCTCCACATCAAAAACCTCTGCTTCACAACATGTTTCATATATTTTTCATCTATCTTTTATTGTCTGTTTTCATCTTCTTTTAATTCCTTCTATGGGTACACACAAAAAATCTAAAATGATATCATAACATTATTTTGTTTTCCCGTCAACTTCACTTACTTTTAACTTCCATAAATTCATGTTTTTATCATATTCTTTTTCTTACATCCTATCCCTTTTTCTTTTTTCCAGATTATTCTTCCCATACTTTTTATATTTTTTTCATATAGCATCTTACCTATTATTTCTTTTGCCTTTCTTTTACCTTTCTCATTAACCAAAATAAATTTGTAGATGCTAAATACACCACTGGCGTTTTAAAATTCAAACCACCTTTTTATTATAAATTATCCCTCTTCTCAATGGGTTCAGCGTTGGGGACCAAATGAAGCTAAACATTTCTAATAGCTCTTTTTCCATTTGGATGGGAAAAATATATATTCCAACTATGCTATTTTTTTAATACATAAGTATTCTGTATATAGGTCTTTTTTCTAAAATAAGTAAAAAGATTTCACAAAGCTAACAATTTTTATTTGTTCCAGTACCTTTCTCTACTGACTTATTACACTTTCATACTCAACAAATGCTTCTCCCAAAACCTTTACTTTCTTTTAAATATATTCCATTTATTTTTTGATCGCACTAAATCTGTTGCAATTCATTTTAACTCCAGAGCAGCTTTTTAACAGCTTGTTCATCCTTATTAGAACCTCACTTATCCGGCCCTTGTTTTTTATTATTAAAACTTAATCATTTGCATTATCCTTCCATCTCACATCTTGCCTCCCTTTTATCATGCATGCATGCCTGTACTACTGTATTCATTACTAATACAAATAAGCACATACTCATCGGGTATCCCTGTTTTACTCCTCTCTTAATACTTATTTTTCCTATCCATCCATATATCATAACTTATACCTGTGAATTTTCATAACATTTCTTTATTACATTAACATTTTTTTCCAATATGCCACATGCCTCTAAAATCTATCAAATTGCTTCATGGCTCACTCTATTAAATACTTTAGCTATGTTCCATGTTACAGTCATACCTCTTTATTTTCTTTCAGTATCCTTTTACTACTTCTTTCACAATAATTAACATTTCTTGCATCTTTTTTTCCTTTTATACTATAAATCCCTTCTCCTACTACCTCATCCAATACTTTCTCCATACTTTTTTGTAGTATTTTCGTAAATCTTTACTATCACTCCTTCCTAGTGTTATGGACCTCTAATTTTCTATATCTTTTCTTTCATCCTTTTTCCGTCTAAATTTTATGGGTCTACTTTCTTTCACTTGAATCTCATTTCACTGAATTTCATTTCACCCTGACCATTTTGCTGAAAACTCATATTACTGAAAACTAATTTCACTGAACTGCAGTTAGTATATATGGCACTGTGTAGAGTGCTATAAGGCAAGTAAAAGGTATATGCCCTTTTCCCCACTGTAGTGTGATCCTGGAGTTAGTATATATATATAGTTAGGAGGGCGTGGGGGGCACAGACCCTACTTCTGGAGAGAGTTAGTCATTGGTGTTGCAAATATGCATGTCTATTGTTTAAAATCCATTGTTTTGACATTTTGGGTAAAATACAATATAAAAAAACAACAACAAGGAAGGGGGCTACGCCCCACCCAACCCCCCTAACCATGTATATTAACTCTCAGATCACACCACAGTGGGGGAAAAGGGCATATACCTTTTACTTGCCTTGCAGTACTCTACACAGTGCTATATATGGTTCCACTTCATATGATCAAAAGCTCATAACATGTAAATTCAAAACAGTGAGACCAAATGATCGAAAATCTAAAACATCTAAAACTCAAACCATCGAATCTCAAAACATTCAAAACTACAAAGCAACTATAAATAACATCTCACACACTGTTTACTATGTTTATGCACCCCCAAGTGGGGGGCTTTGCCCCCCATACCCCCATAAATTAAATATACCAACTCTGAGGTCACACTACAGTGGGGTTAGGAAACTAACTTTTCTCCCACTGTAGTGCGACCACGGAGTTAGTATATTTAATTTATGGAGGTTGTGGGGGGGAGTCCCCCCAGTGCAGGGGGGCTTGCCCCCCTGCATAAACGTAGTAAAACCTCTGTGGGATGTTATTTATAGTTGCTTTGTAGCTTTCAATGTTTTGAGATTCAATGTTATGAGTTTTAGATGTTTTGGGTTTTAGATGTTGTGGTTTAGATGTTATGAATTTAGATGTTATGGGTTTTCGATGTTTTCAAGTGGAACTATATATATATATATATATATATATATATATATATATATATATATATATATACATATATAGCTCAGTTCAGTGAAATGAGTTTTCAGTAAGTTGTGTTTTCAGTGATGTAGTAGGGGTGAAATGAAATTCAGTGAAATGAGATTCAACAAAATAAAGTAGACCCAAATTTTATCAGTCCTCCACATCTTTTTCTATAATACGTTCCTTTATCCATTTATTTATTATTTAAAAATCTTTTCCTTTGTCTTTATTCATTTGCTTATAATATTCATAACTTATACCAATAGTGCTGATTTATTTTTATCTTCTTTTATCACTTTACCTGTTTTTTATTTTATATCATTTTTTTAAAAAAAAACTTTTTCAGATATTTTTTGTACTTTCCATTATTCCTGAACGTCAGTTCCTGTTTGTCATAGGTCATAGGTAGGTACTAGGTAGGTACTAGGTAGGTACTAGGCTATCAGCCCAAGGGCCTACGTCAGCCTAGCCAACAAGGTTCCCTGGCTTACGCCACCCAAGAAAGTTATTTTCCTGTGCCACTGTCGAGCAGAGACACAGAAGTGATCCCCGGGGTGTATTTCCTATTTACCATCCACTCATCAAGATTTTTCTTGAAGAGTGTTAATGAAGAACTTTGCTTGACATAGATGGGTAGCCTGTTCCAGAGTATGGGAAGTCTCTGGGACAGGAATCTATCCCTCCAGGATGTCCTGTTTATTGTGGTGACAAGGTTTAGATCCCTAGAGCGCGTAGCTTGGAGGGATTGGGATTTCTTTAGGTGTAGCATGTCCAACAGCTCTGGGTTTGACATAACTTTATATGTTAGGCAGAGATCACCTCAGAGTAGGCGATATGCTACGGAGTAAAGCTGGAGTTTTTTGTGGCAGTCAGTGTACGGCATTTGTTTGAGGCCAGTAATCCTCTTTGTGAGGTACTTTTGTGGCCTTTCCAGCTGCTGCAGATGTCTTGTGAGGTACATTTCAAAAGAGGCGTTGTACTCTATAATGGGTTTAATGAATGTCGAGTAGAGGGGAACAATGACCTCTTTTTTTCCTGGATGAGAACCCTTTTATGATGAGGTGTACCACATAGAAGGACTTCCTGACTACTGTGGCGATGTAACTATCAAAGGAGAGACTACTGTCTACCTGGGTCCCAAGGTCTCTTATCACACATTCGGTGTTAAGTAGATTGCTGCCTATGTGGTAGCTCATGGGTTACCAAAGGGGATGACAGTGCACTTTTAGGCATTGAGCTTGAGGCCATGGCTCTGACACCAGGCATCTGTCTCAGCGAGGCCCTTCTGTAAGATGTCCACATCATTTGGGGACTTGACTATGGCTCCTAGTTTGCAGTCATCTGCAAACTTTGTTAACCAGAGACCTTCTGTGTTAGCCTGTACTTCAGAGAAGTAGATACCAAACAGGAGAGGTCCCAGAATGGAACCCTGTGGTACTCCACTTGCCACTTCTTTGACGTCAGATTTGGAGTCTGCAACTTTTACAGTGTGGGCTCTGCCAGTGAGCCAGTTGGCAACCCATCTTGTGACGTAGGGATTTATACCAAGTTTAATGAGTTTAGCTATAATTCTAGAATGGGGGATGGTGTCGAAAGCCTTGGGGAGGTCAAGATAGGCTGTGTGAACCACCTTACCCTCATCTACGGCTTTGGTGACTGTCTCAAAAAAGTCAATCAGGTTCATGAGGCATGATCTGCCTTTCACAAACCCAAACTGGGTGGGATCCAAAGTTTGGAGGTTACCAATGTCTTTGTTTATGAGTTTCATGATGATACTTTTGATGGCCTTGCAGACCAGGCTCATCAGGCTAATAGGTCGATAGTTCCCGGAATCAGTGGTGGCTCCCCCTTTGTGGAGTGGGATAACTGTTGCTGTGTGCCATTCAGTGGGCACAAAGCCTGATGTGAGGCTATTATTGAACATGTTGCTTAAGTGAGGAGCCAGTTTGTTCTGAAGTTCATGTAAAACGCAGTCTGGGATGTTGTCCGGTCCCATGGATACTGTGTTTTTGGCTTTAGAGAGTGCAGCTTTTACCTGCATAGTTGTAATTACAGGGACTCTGCATTCTTCCTTTATAGATATGGGCCCTTTAAGGGGTGGAGGAGGTAAAGTTAGCACTGAACCTATCTGTCAGGATGTTGGCAATATCAGTTGGTTCTGTAATTTTCGTGCCTTTGTGCTGTAACTCAGAGCAGATCTGGGTGTTGCCATCGAGATTCTTGACATAGCTATAGAATGCTTTGTGGTTGTCCTTAGAATTAGTGGCAATTTTGTTTTTGTAGCTAGCTTTGGAGGATCTTATAACAGATCTCAGCTTCTTACTGAGGCTGACCAGGGAGCTCCATCACTCATGGGATTTTACTCTCTTTTGCAACAGTTTCTTCCTTCTGTTGTACAGTTTGTTTATGGCAGGGGACCACCAGATTGGCTTCCTTTTTTGGAGGAGAGCATCTTGGTTCTGTTTGGGATAGCACGATCCATGCACTCATGTAAGTGCCTATAGAGTGCATTTGTGTAGGATTCAGTAGTTGTAACTGTATTGTCCATCTGCATGGGTGTCATGAAGTTCACCACTTCTGTCTTAAGAAGCATGAAGTTGGCTTTGGAGACATTTTTTACTGTGGTTTCCTTAATGGGGGGTGTGGGAGGGATGTGGATATCAAGGGTGATTAGCTTATGGTCGGATCGGACCAACGAGGAGTTAACTTCAGGTGTGGAACAGCGGTCACTTTTGTTGGTAATGACTAGGTCTAGGATATTGTTGCCCCTGGTGGGGGTGTGGATAAGTTGATCCAGGGCATTGAAGTTTATGAATTCCAGAAAGCGTTGAGCTAAGGAGTTGGTACACGAGTATTTTTCCCAGTTAATGGTGGGGTAGTTGAAGTCGCCCATTATAAGGGTTTATGGTTGAACCCTAATATTTTCCAGTACATCAAGAAAAGAGGAGTGGAAATCCTGGTGTATGGTGGGGAGTGTAGCAAGCTACAATTTGGATTGCAGTTTTGCCCAGAGTTAGTTGCACTTGGATAACCTCTGATGCATTATGCTGGGCAACTAGCCTGGAGGTGTGGATATCCTTAATGAATATGGACACACCTCCGCCTTTTCTTTACAACATTTTCTATTACCTCCATAATATCCATAATAAAATATATTCTTGTTTGTATTTTATGTCTCCTTTGCCATCTAAGATGGCATCCATCCCTCCTTCTCTCATTTTTACTTCTTTTCCTAAAAAAGGGAGAACCTTCTATTTCTTTTATTTCATAAAAAAATGTTTGCCTATGTAACATAATCTTCATTTTTTCTGTATTCTTTTCATACATCTGTTTTTCTGTTTCCCTTATTTTTAACACTTCCTTGTTCTACCTCTTTCTCATAGTTTGGTAAAATCTATTTATATTTCATCTTATTTCTTTTGTTTATTCTTCACTCCATATCTAAATATAGATTTATACTTTCGCTTTTACACTACTCACCACTGTGTCGATTTTTATAAAATGGTCTCATTGTCATATGAACTTTCCATAGTATTTCCTTCTCTTTTGCCTCATTTTTAAATTCTGCAGTTAAACTCTTTCCCCCAGATTCATGAAGCTCGGCGCAAGGCCAGTGTAAGTCTTGCGCCGGCCGTGCGGCGTATATATGGAGTAGTAGTGCCATATGCATATTAATGAAGGCGTGCAGCCACCACAGCCATGTGCATAGGAAACATGCGTGAGTGCATGGGGCATAACAAAGATGCGGAGGGAGGCGTGTCAATGTCGGCTGTCGATGAGCAACCTAAACTGCTGAATATTATAGTCCGCCTGCAGTAATAATTGCACCTATCAGTGTCCGTGGAGACTGAAACGTATACAAAGCATGCAAGATAGTCCTTGTGAACAGAAAATGAAGAAGCAAACACAAATGCACAATAGGGAATAACAGGTCCCTACCCTTGAACAAATGACAGAAAAAACGTGTGCCCGTAGTCCAACGTAGTGTGGATAGCTATACCATGCGGAAGTGAAACATATCATATGCTAGGGCGCCGCCAGGAGGTATGTCCAGCCCAATGGAGAGGGTCACCAGCTGACCCATAATGTGAGGGAGGGTACATAGCTGTGCAGATGTGTCCATAACAAAATACATGAGGAGAAATGTAGATATATGTAGTGACTGTATGTCCGAATCATATCCCACAAGGGATGTAATAGTCACATACAAAAGGTATGTCTGTATCCCACATAACAAATGTGATAGGGAATAGAATACACATGTAAACGAATCAGGGGCATAGAAACAGCTACAACAATAAGGACACATGTAGGCCGAAAGGAACAGTATGACCCGTACCATCGACTAAGAATACCACCTGTCCCACTTTGCGAGCGACAGTACTGCTGCGGCCAGATGTGTCCCGACACAAGCTTGTAAACATGGCAAATGTGCAGAGATTATAGTTCATAATTATCCCTCAGACGTCATGTAATAGTGGCATTAAACAGTTGTTCTCCACACATATATTACATAAATGTCATAAGAAAAAGAATAAGCCACTGAAATGCTACAAGACTAAAGCTTAGATATAGGCAAGAGTTGTAAGTTCTATCTGCCGAACTGACCGTGGGTATGTGTCAGTGTGTAAAATGTGTTGTGTCCACTGCAAATGTTACATTGTGGCCAATTGAAAAGATGGAAACAGTACCGTAGACTGTGGGGATGCATTGTCCACAACAGTCGGATATGTGGAAGGAATAGCATGGACATAGGAAAAGGTGCCAAGCCCCCAATGAGTACAACAGGTCTGCAAAACCCGGGAGTCATCGGTAGAAGCCAAACTAGTATGTGACACAGCCGAACGGGTAGTACCCGGGTATACCAACTAAGTAATGAAAGTGAAGTATGGGCGTGCACCCATGTGTGTGAGGTATAGCACGTGGGAAGCAAACATGGCAGGGTAGTCCACACAACCATAAAGGTACCCGACACCTGTAGGGCAGTCAATGTGCTACTCTGGCCGTGTAATGGCCCAACAACAAAAGTAGTGAGCTATCGGATGTGAGTAATCTGCATGTGAGGGATGGATGGGTAATGGTAAAACCCACAAAGGCGATACTGTGTCTTATGCAGAAAAGGTGAACCAGAGGTATAGGAGGGGGCAGCGGGTGAAGTGAACATAAACATAAACACATGGAGAAACAGCTGCAAGACAAGCAGACAGGCCATAGTGTAGAACACAATCCCATAAACATATGTATCATGTAAATGTGTGATCAAAATGTATAGATATGTCACCGTCACATACCCACAGGTTGGTTCTGATGGAACTGGCCATAACAAATGCAACACACCTGGCTGCATAATGGGCTACCCAGCATACCCTCCACATCACACAACCCACCCCCATAACAGAACTTCCACCAAATCCACCCGTACGTGGCCCACTGGTTCATTGCAGACACAGTTACACATACCGACCCCTACGCATATGTAGTAGGTATTGTCACCCTAGGCAGTGTCAGGATAGCAAACCATGTATTCCCTGCATGTTAAACCCCCTGCACATTTTCATGAAGCCAAAATACATTTCGATATCGTTTCTGTGTGGAATGGTCCAATTTCTGGGATATCCCTTATGGGATAAGTAAACTGTGTAAATAGTAGAATGGGTATGACGACAAGGTGTCCAATCCTGTACATATCTGGACACAAGTCAGAACGTGAAGTAGAGGTCCAAGACACTGTCCAGACCTGAGTGGTCATGCATAACCTAGTACCCAGGATAAAACACCTTCCCGTGACTCACGTGTCCCCACACAAATATGCTGGAGAATATATTGCACACTCGCATAGTGGCAAACGGCAGAAGGGTGAGGAAGACACCCGATATTAACAGGATAACCCTGATGAAGTGTGAGGGATACCTAGTGTGTGCCGGCGTGACCGACCATACCTGACAACCTGTGTGAGCTAGATATCTGGACAGAGCTGTGAATACAAGTGAGACAAAGGTACAACAGCAGGTACAATATGCAAAGATAGCTGTTAGAAGTTATTCATGTATGTGCAGTCTGAGTACTCGAGAAGTCCACTGGGCGAAGAAGTGCCCAGTAACAGAGGAGGCCCGGGTAGAAAAGCTCCACAAGCAATACAAGAAAATAAAGGCTACATAATGTTAAAGGTAAAATACAAGAGTAAAAGGCATACAGTCAGGAAATACACATGCATAAAATGTGCATAATAAGACAGTGCAAATCCAGAGTTTTGTAGTGGTAATACAGAAATCTACAACAATGACATACTTGGAGTCAAGTGAGTGTCAGCTAAGTCTGGTTAAGCTGGAGGGTAGAGAGGAGCAGGAGTATGGAGAGCTCAGAGGAGTGAGATCCCTAGAATGTATAACAGGTGCAAGCAGGAATATATCCATGTGGATGGATAAACATAGATATATCATAGAATGACAGTTTGCACAATGGCATTAATGTCCGGAGTATGAAGTCTGAAACTCAACTGTCTGCCAGCACGTCCCGACATATGTCCCTAATGCCGAGCTATTGCTGTGCCAGAACACAACAGCGTATTACAGAGGTTCATACCATATCACTCAACTGTCCAGATATTCGCAGAATGACCAGAGTGTTGGCTCATATTGTTGTGTGCCTCCGACTATCTGCGTCTGTCCAGTAAATAGGTGTGGATTGATGTCATGAAATAATGAGGATTAAGTATAACACTCCACATCACGCAGAAGAGTCATGATAATGCAAAACCTAGTATTCTATCAACGTTATAAACTTGTAAGGAAACTAGTTAAAATGTGTCCCTCTTACTCTCCCCATCATGTAGGGTTTGCGCAGATTTGTTGCTCAAAGAGGTTGAGAGGTATGGTCCGTACATATGTACAGTAACAACCCATGACATTTGTGTAATGTGCAACTGCATACCTGTAGTCACAACATGTCCAAGAAAATAATCCCCGTATGAATGAATACAGGTAATAGTCAAATGTGAATGGGAACGCCCCCCCCCCTCACCATGAAGTATGGACCGTAACAACCCCACCCATAATATGTACAGCCAACAGAATAAGCTCCCGATAGGTGCACAAACACATGTGTCTATAAATACAGGTAAAATGTTCATAATAGGGAGAAGCTCCCTGTCCACATGCTTCATCTGACATTTGAATTCGGCCAGGGAAGTTCCATTCACTAGGCGGACAAGCCTATACCCAGATCATTACATGAACACCCTAACAATCAGAAACATGTATGTGATATGACTATATGCCCTGGTGTTCTGCATATCCTCGGAGTGATTAACAATGCAGCTGGGGTCCACAGCAGTAGGCAATAGGGAATGTGTAATATGTAGTACCGCGTTTCTCACAGCAGGGGAATGGATGCCTGTGTTGTAAGTGAAGCGGTGAGGCATATGTCGATGTAGCTAAGTACTATGGGTATGCATATCAATGAGGCAGAACAGCAACAGAATACTGTTTCCGGCATCCGTCCAACGTGAATGCAGTCCCGGTTGACCTACGACCACTGCAGATATCCCTGTAAAGTGTAATGAATACGTTTGTGCTGTACACACAGTTAAATATGTAAAGGTGAACCGTGTGTTTCACACCAGTCCGTAAACTGGACTACAGATAAGTAAGTGTTACAGTCAGAAGTATGAAAGGCCATGCAAGCACACATATCTATTAAACAGATGTAACCCACAACATGTATATGCAAGTGCGCCTGTGCGTGTGTGATCCGCTCACAGCATAGTAAATGAATGCTGTTTCCCCCACGTTATATATACATGGCTCAAACCTGTTAACCCTAAAAAGCCATGCAAACTACTGGTACAAATAGGGACAATCCCCAGATATGTGCCAGAACAAACATAGAAAGTGGATAGAATAACAGGTGTGTCAGTAGCATGGATTCTCTGAAGGGTATGCAGTCGTAACCTGAACTGCTTGCCAGTATTTCCCAACGTAAGTCTTTAATGAAATGCCACTACATTGCCAGATAGACACAAGGTTATGAAAAACACACCGAAGATAAAGAGGCAACCAGCAGTACATTCTGTGACAATCTGTACAGTGGAAAGGTATGGTATGGATATAGATATATGTGTATACACATAATCCACAGACGTAAACCAAAGCAAATTATGAAATGAGGACTGTACATGTATATATGTATACACAACAGACTTATGTCCCGTAGATATAACATATGTACATAACTAGGCCACGTTATAGCTAATATGGGTAGACAAACAGACATGCATGAAAGGTGAATAAACCGCTGCTTTCCAAACCATTGGCCAGAAAGTGACAGTCCGGCAAGTTCTACACTTTAAACATGAATATAGGTGCCCATTGCAGGACCCCAAAAATTGATCCATACATAGTGTCAACCGTCATTGACGCAAAAGAAGTGACCTCAGCAAATACGATATAGCTGTACATGCAACAGTAGCAGGTGCAAGGGTAATAACACATGTGTCGATAGAATGTATGACATACGAACTGATATCCGGAGAGTGGGGAGTGCTTATAAGTGTCTCCACACTTTAGTACCGCTCACATTAAACATGTGTAATGGGTACTGTGGAGTGGTGTCAGGTATGGGAATCATGGGTATGCAGAAATGGGCCTAGGTGTTGTTTGGCACAGATTTATTAGGTCCGCCCGTGGAAGTGATGTGGGTATAGCACACACCTATATTCCCAATAATGGGGCAAACCATCCACTGGATATTGCGTAAACCATTGTGGGAATATGCAGGGCCCTATATCAGTGTCATGTAGGTGATTATCATGGATGGACATGCGTACGACCAAGATGGTAACCATACCTGGCAAACTGTCAGAATAAGACAGCTGCACTAAGGCATAGTACATGAAATACAAATAGGGACTATATTAGATATACCCCAGACAAAAATCAGAACATTGATAGAATACTGGCGTAGTCAGGAATACGAATGTTATGAGTGTTACTAATCATGACATAGAAATGTCAGTCACTATTATCTAACCGCACAGTTCGTAATGCCTTGCCAGTAATTTACCAGAAAGGCACATTATTATGACAAATGTAACAAGAGCAAAGGTCAAACATCAGGGCGTTTACCCATAATGTGTACAGGTGAAGGCAACCTGTCCAAAATACATGTACAGAACTAGTGATACTAGGTGGATAGGTGAGAAGAAAGACGTCAGGACAAATGACAAAACATGTACAAGTCATAAGCATGTACTCCGACAAATGTGAATAACAACGTATGCCCTGTGAAAGTCAATGTGGAAGGTTAATAGACTCAAAAGAAATGTGTCCCTCAGGGTGTCATGCAGTGTCACCATTACAATGTCCACTCCCCCATACTCGTACGTGAGCTCTGCCACTGACGGAAAGCGCAAATACCGGCGTACACAAAGGTACATGATAGAATAATTAGTGTGGATAAGCAGCTGTTGGCCTTTGTGAGGAATACAACCCTCTGGGTGTGTGTGTCCTGCAATATAAATGTAATGGCATCTGGCCTGTGATGCCGCCATACAGTGTGTGTATTGGTGTCAGAAAATTGATATCTTGTATCAGACACATACTCCGCAACTGTACAGATTTACGCAGAATGTGCAGAATTTTGCCTCATATGTTTGGTGTGTTCCTCTTAAAATCAGTACCATTCTGGCAAATTCCTGAGAACTGAAGTCATTAAATAATGACAAACATGTGGGTTTAAAACACCAAATCTGTCAGAAAAGTCATACTAATGCAAAACCTATTATTGTGTCAACTATCTACGTTTGTAAGAGCAATATTTAAATTCTGCCCGTATGTGTCCCACTATCAGTTAAGGCTCTGTCCAGATGTTTGCTCTAGGAGGTGGAGTGGTATGATCAGAAACAGATACATGTGTGAGGAAACAGCATTATCGACTGCAAGATAATTCAGAAGGTATGAAAAGTGCTGCAGTAGGATGTTCAGTACTGTCCGCAGGTATGTGCTGACATGTCAAATGACACAGCAGTCTACATGAAGTACCTATAGGGCTGTCACCTTTACAAATGATGATAGTGGGACATACCCACAGCCATGCACACAGCACAAATAGACATACACACAGCAAAACTAGGCCATGATACATGAAGCCTCCGGCATGTACAAGTAGAGTGAGATTACAGCAAGGATAGATGTCTGCCAAGCTATACAGCAAATGCCTGTAAGGGCGTGTAACACCACCCGTAACACAAATGTTGCACGGACAGTGTTGGTATTTGCAACATACCCCATTGGTATGTGAAAGCTATGCAAATATGCGATACATGAAACAGTCAGCTGTCCATGCAAGAGCAGAGTTATGTGCAGAAATTATATATATATATATATATATATATATATATATATATATATATATAGATAGATACAGACATACACACACAGACACACACGTGGCAGGGTTGTGAGCAGAACACGAATGTAACCACTGTACCACACAACAGCATTACACAGTGACAGAACATGCAACCGTGATTAGTAGATCACGGAAATCACACAGGCATACGTCTAGCCTGTAGACAGCGGCATCAAAGGCAAAGACGCCGCACAGATGTTATGGTGAGTGAACACTGTAAAAGCAATGTAATGTTGCCATGCAGCTGGAAACACACACACACACTTGTCAGAACTGGGAGTCGAACATACACCTAACTACCCTATCACACTACAGCATGACGCATTTACAGAACACGCTACCGAGATTACTAAACACAGCAGTCCCACAGGCATTCTTCTAGGTGCGTGCCGACATCTGCAGAGGCAAAGACGTCAGCAGGATATATCTGTGGTGTGAAGCATCTAAAAGCATAACCTGAGTCCCCAGGTGGACGGGAGCATGCTCACACACACACACACACACACACACACACACACACACACACACACTTGGCAGGGTTGGGAATCGAACTTACACCTAACTACCCTATCACACTACAGCATGGCGCACTTACAGAATGCGCTATCGAGATTACTAAACACAGCAGTCCCACAGGTACTCTTCTAGGTACGTGTCGACATCCACAAAGGCAAAGACGTCAGCGGGATATATCTGTGGTGTGAAGCGTCTAAAAGCATAACATGAGTCCCCAGGTGGACGGGAGCATGCGCACACACACACACACTTGGCAGGGCTGGGAATCGAACTTACACCTAACTACCCTATCACACTACAGCATGACACATTTACAGAACACGCTACCGAGGTTACTAAACACAGCAGTCCCACAGGCATTCTTCTAGGTGCGTGTCGACATCCGCAAAGGCAAAGACGTCAGCAGGATATATCTGTGGTGTGAAGCATCTAAAAGCATAACCTGAGTCCCCAGGTGGACGGGAGCATGCGCGCACACACACACACACACACACACACACACACACACACACACACACACACACACTTGGTAGGGCTGGGAATCGAACTTACACCTAACTACCCTATCACACTACAGCACGATGCATTTACAGAATGCGCTACCGAGATTACTAAACACAGCAGTCCCACAGGCATTCTTCTAGGTGCGTGTCGACATCCGCAAAGGCAAAGACGTCAGCAGGATATATCTGTGGTATGAAGCATCTAAAAGCATAACCTGAGTCCCCAGGTGGACGGGAGCATGCACACACACACACACACACACACACACACACACACACACACACACACACACACACACACACACACACACACACACACACTTGGCAGGGCTGGGAATCGAACTTACACCTAACTACCCTATCACACTACAGCATGACGCATTTACAGAACACGCTACTGAGATTACTAAACACACCAGTCCCACAGGCATTCTTCTAGGTGCATGTCTTCATCCGCAAATGCCAGGACGCCGGCAGGGATTGTATAGAAAGTGTACGATCAGACATAGTACAGTCCTATGGTAGACGTAGACAAACACATGGCAGTGGTGTACTCGGGGCAACTATACATGTATGGAGCACTACAACAACAATACATAGACACAGTATGCACCACAGACAGTACACCCTTCAAGATAGTCACCCAGTGTGTACTTGGTAGGCATCCATCCTGATGTTGAAGACGGAAATCTGTTGCCTGAATGACCAGTATGGCAATACAGGATGTCAACAGCCATGCCCATGCACAGAGGGACATCACCAACACAAGGTGTCACTGGCCATGGCCGCACACCTGGTAATATACATCAGTTCAGACTGTACTGTGTGTCGATCTACACAATGGCGTACTGGGCATGCTCACACACTTAGCTGTTGCAAAGGGTCATCTTGCATGCAGATGGAGTGTAAACACGGAAGGTCTTAGTTTGGACTGTACCGTGTGTCCATCTACACACCTGCGTACATGGACTGTACTGTGTGTCCATCTACACAACAGCATACTGGGCATGCTCACACACTTAGCTGTTGCAAAGGGCTGTCATGCATGCAGATGGAGTGTACACACAGAAGGGCACAGTAAGGTATAACTGTCCTCATGCACAGGGCGGTCACACACATGGAGTGACCTGTACACAGACAGCTGCCATCACAGCTGTCACAGGTGCAGGTCACACACGTACACACTGCAGTGCACACTGTAGTTGTCAAGTCATCACCATGTCATCGGTGCAGCAATACACAACCTTACAGTACCACAACACCATGTGACACATGACCTCTGGGCTGTACAGAGGTGTACACCAGCTGTGCAGAGTACACATGTACCGACAGGGATCCAACAGGTGTTATGCATTGCAACGATACCAGTATACATGAACAGGTCAGCTCAAGACATACCATGGCCCTTACACAGCTGTGACACATGACTGTTGCTGTACACCAATGAACACATGTCTGGATATGTCATACATGTGATTGTGTGGATGTGTGCATGGACTGCACACACAACACATACATACATAGCATAGCCTTTGATGTACCTCGTGCATAACAGTGGCCTAAGCAATGCTACGCACACAAATGGAAGGTGGGTCCATGTCTCTTGAATGCTCACACTACAGGGAGTAGCAATGTTGACCAGGACACATACCCTTGTACTGGTCGCCTGTGACACCCATGATATTATACCACAGTCCATGTGTTATGTATGTCAACACACATGTCCAACAATAGCAATGCATACAAGCATGGCAACAGGAGACACATGTGACATCTGTACTGTGCATGCAGCAACCATGCATGTGCAGTGGCCGATGTCCGTAACATAGTTGCACCTAACTACGACATGCAGTTGCAATGCAGCACCATCATTGACACCTGTATACGGTGACATACACACAGCACGTATGGAGAGATGTGTGTACATAAAGTGGTGAACCACCTGTGTAGATGTATGTGTGCAGGGGGTGGCTCACAGTTGTGTCACACACCATCCTATCATGCCATGTGCAAACAGTACACTATGTCACTGTTACGTGACGGTGCTGACATAACGCATACACAGCGGTCAGGTGTTACCAACTATATGTCACATGGCACCTGTAACACCTACAGCCTCCCATGTGCATATAGCAGCACAACTGGCAGACATAGCGTTGGCACACATAATGCAATCAATACCGCTGCATGTCTATCAAACGTGTCATCATATGGCAGGTGTATCATTCCCAGCACTGCCATGTGTGTCCGAATGTGTGACCAGAGATGCCACATATCGTGGGGATTATGTCCCAGTTGTTACACATCCCTGTACACCGTTGTAGAGATCTGTACATACGTCAGTGTGGGAAGCATGACGTCGGCCAGTGTGGTGTATGTATGTATGTCTGGTGCTTGGTGTGAGGGTGTATGCTAATATACAGTGAGAAATGATCACTAACCCCACATGGTGACTAACCCATAATGGTGATGCAGTGCACTACCCTGTTGATGCCATAGGTCCCAGCCATACTGGCTACCTGTGCATGTTCCTTCTCTGTGACACGTTGTATGGGTACATAGTACTGTGAGGGTGATGATCACATAGGCAAGGGTCCCCACCTCAACACTATGGGGTGTGCGTTATAGTGGTGTACACCCTGTGAATGTGGCCATGTTCCCGTACTGTTACAGGGTCCTACTGCTACACAGTGTGGCCTCCAGCTACCAAGTGACACCTCACATCATCATTGGCCAGACCGCTGTGTACAACCCCTGCACCATGTCACCATACCTGTAATGTGTCCTGCTATGTATGTCACGTCACTGTCCAGTGTAGCCTGTGGCACTGACCACATGCGTCAGGTGCAGTATATGTGCGGACATCTGTGTCATGTTGGTGTTTCCAACAGTCAGGTTGAGGGTACATGTAGCATGCTGATATTGCCAGACGTGCCTGTGAGTAATCCGCAGTTACACGTGGGGACTGCAAACACGGCAACCTGTAGGCACATGCAAGTACACCATAGGAGAGAACCAGGGTATCACAACCAACATGGTGCTACAGATGTAACCGAGACACATACCGTGAACACATCACAATGCATGCTGCACCTGAACTACATGGTATGACCGGTGCATGTCGGCAGTACACAACCTATGTCACATACACATCTCTCAGTATTCACACACAACCACTGCAACATACACGTCCCTCACAATGCATACACAGGTAATATTACATACACCTCTCACTATTCTGTTCACCCTGTGCATCAGAATATTTGAGCATATCCCTGCACCGAGGGTGTGGATGACAGGGATGCGGCACAGGCTTCATCATATGCACAGGGTGATATGTTTGCTAGGGGCATAGGCTGCACCAACGGATGACATCATGTGTGTGTGTAAGGGCCGGTGATTTAATTGGACATGTCTGTTCAGAATGCATGTGGATGTAGTGGAGCCCTACAATTTGTGTGCGTGTATGTGTGTACACAGTTCTGCCATTTGTGTGGCCTACACGGGGTATAATTGACAGCCCCATATTGTACAGACCAGGTTGTTCAGCTCACTGTGTCCGTCCACGGCCACGTGACCTGTGCCTGCCTGGGGTTGCACGGGCACTACCAAGTGGAGTTACAGAGTGGCTACTGTCTGACGACACATGTCCGCTGGAACCGTGTCCCCGCTGAGAATGTCCAGGGCCACGTCCATGTGGCCTGCTGTGTCCTGGTGTGGACTGCGCAGTACCAGCTGCACTGCTACTGCTACCGGCACTATAGGAGCGGGCATGTGAGGTGGCATGCTCATGTCGACCTACACTAGGTGGTGTTGCTGGCCTACGTCCACGTGGCCTACGCCTCACTCCTACCAGATGTTCCAGCACAAACAGCTCATGCTCGCGGATTGCCATGCCACGGTCAAGGATTCCTACCATGTCACCCAATCGCCTATCCAGAACATCAGCAATCTGCTGTTGAGCATTTGCCAATGCCTGGATGTTGTCATTTAGGGTATGGATAGCAGCACTCTGCAGCCTCTGCCCTTCTCTGTTCTGCCATTCAGCATGTGCCTGTGCCGCCATTACAGTCTGGAACATGCGTCTGGTGATACCAGCTGCTGCACTCTGTCCTGCAGGTGCATGTCTGCCAGAGGTCCTCCTACGAGCAGCACCAGCCACATGCCTGTGTGGCACATCTGCAGTCATTACACTGACACCATGGTGTGTAGACACACCTTCTGTAGCCACCACATGTTCCTGTTCCACGATAACAGACGCTGACTGTCCTTCCTATATGGCCACTGGTGATGCGGTATGTGTTGGCAGCAGAACTGTGTGCGGGGAAGAGGGGGACATAGCTGGGATGTTAACCATTGGCACAAATTCAGCCCCTGACAACCCTGCCTGTACCTCATGCATATGTTCATCACCGCTAGTATCTGTGGGGACACTAACATCAGATGGACCGCAGGAGGGTAATGCACCTACATCACCTGTGAATGCAAAGAAATACTGTAAAGTACAATAGACACAGAGACACACACACACAGACACAGACACACACAGACACACACACACACACACAGACACACACAGACACAGACACACACAGACACACACACACACAGACACAGACACACACACACGGACACACACACGGACACACACACAGACACACACAGACACACACACACAGACACACCATGCATGTGATTTGACAGATGGCATGCAGCATGCCTGTGATACAGCAGAGGGCATGCCACTCAGACATTAATAGTGTTAGTAAGCATACCTCCCTGGGGTGCACACTACAGCAAGCAGGTGTCATATCAGTAGCCATGCAGTTCACACAATCATGGTAGTATGCATGCATCCCCGTGATACACCATGTGGCCCAGAACAGGATAACAGTACACATGGCTGACGTGACCTTGACATGTAATCTGCTGACATGTGCATTAACATGCATACATGTCTGACACAATGGTGTCCTGACACATGTACAGCATCATAATGGGCTTTACATTGCAGTGTTGTCTGTATGCCCTACAGATAGAATGCATGTTTAGCAAATGTGCATGAGCATGGGAGGGTAGTGTGAGCCATCTACATTGCTATACAGTGTGAAGTACAGACACTGTGCCATTGCATGGCATCATGAGGCATCTATATTGTTGTAGAATGCATAATATGTACACATTGCATAGCCATAACTGCATGCTATGACACAGTCGTGATGTTCAACAGATTGTATATGGTAGACTTCAGTGACACCTCCAGTAGCTGTGCACTGGCTTTTAGGATGTCCAGTGTACTACATTAACTGTATAATCGGTCAACTAAGGCTATAATTGGTCCATGTGTGGACAATGCGCAACAGGGTGTATACACATCCCATGTACTGTGTGGCTACATGTCTCTGGCCATCCCCCATGGCCATGTGTGCACATGTGTTGGCCAAATGTGTGTGATGGCCATCTATCTCACATGTCTGTGTTGTCCCATATGACATACACCCATAGATGTCAGATATTTCACAATCCACAGGGCTATGCGGACAACGGGTTGTATGTTTGGTATGTGGGGTATAGGTCATGCGATAGTGTGACAATATTGCAGACAGAACACTACGTGTCTGGGACATGTCAGGTGGCACATCACAATGTGTGCACCCAATGCAGGGGCATATGACACAATGGTGACACCTGTGGGCTGCCCATATCACAGCTCACTGTGTGGTACTGTGTGCGTAGCACACATGTTGTTCCAATGCATACTACATATGCCTCCATTGTAGAACACCTCCACCATTGCATGCACAGCTGACCACACATGTCACAATGACAAGTACTGTGGTTTCAAGTTGGTGTATCATTTCGTTTGTATATATTGCACATGGGTGGCCTGTGTGAATGATGGGTGATGCGACCTGTATATGGTGACTGGAACAAACTTCAAGTGTGCAAGTGTTAACTGGCCACATGGCAAATAGATCTACACTGTAACATGCCTGATACTGATGACAATCTCACCTGCAACGGATTCATGTCTGTGCGGCATGCCAGAGGTACCTGTATAAGGGTGACACAGCAGTATGAACATTATCCATGACTGTATGACAGCCACAGGTTGCACTGTGCATGTTAACACATTCACCTGTGTAATAGCATATAGTATGCACATGTGTGCATACACAGAGTAGCATACTGTAGTATGCAGCATGTGTGTCCACATACCTTGCATATGTTGTTACTTTACATAATGTACAGTGACACATGCAACTAAATGGGATATAATAGCAATATGTGCAGTACTGACTTACCAGACAACTCCAGGCTCATTGGTTGGGAGACACCCACCTCCACGATGGCAGCTAGTGTTTGTGGATGCTGTTCCCTGGGTGCCCCCAGACTGGCCAGTAGCTCCTCGGTGTGTGTGAGTGGGGGCTGGGTTGGTGGCCCACTACCTGTTCCACCTTGCTCCCTGGCAATTGCAGTGGCACACTGTTTTATATGTCGTATCAAGTCCGTGCAGTGTCTGCGCACCTGCCGGTAGGTGCGGTTATGGCCACCCACATCGTTCACCCTCCTGCGTAGATCCTGCCACAGGTCATCCCGCTGCTGGGCATGCTGTGGCACATGGCTGAACAACAAGTCATAGTTCTCATGGAGCTGTGGGATGAGGACATCATCCTCTTGGCGGCTGTATGCTGGAAGGCGTGTACGGGGCATTATCTGTAAGACATAATGATGGTGACAGGTCACAGTTTCAGAGATGTACAGAGATACTGCTGCACATACATTTCTATGACATCTACTACATATGCACAGTTATCTTTGCAAAGCATCATGACACTGACATGACTGACGTGTTTGTGTCACACACATGTCACACCCATTATGCATTGGATATCATCACCATATATGCGTGTCACCTCATTACAGTGTTCATACTCCATATGAATGCTGTCTTGCTGTGGGCATGTCTATTTGCCTGCACTTGTGTTCTTATCTATCTGCACATGCCTGGATGTGTCCATGGTAATGCTGTTGACCTTGATGCTGTGTATATGTCACATATCAACACAGACACAGCCGTAATGGACTTGAGCAGTGACAATGCACACATACGCATGGACACCTGTACATGCATGTGTTTTGCCATATACATCTACACAGCACTGTACAACTGTTCAACATCCTGCCATGGATCGCCTGTGTTGCACATGTGATAGACATGGGACAATGGCTAGTCAGACGTCATTCGCAGGGATGGTTATCAACCATAGCATGTGCGGGCATGGTTTCCAAGCTGTAACAGACAGCCATTATGCACCACAAGGTGCATCAGTGCCACATTACTGATCCAGTCAGTTGATAGTACATCTACCATGCGGCCATCACACCATGTATGACTGGGATGACATGTGCAGCTTTGATGGACAGGGTTGCATGGTATGGTGGGAGTATGTCACATATATGGAACAGGGATCTGTCCAGCCTGTGGCGATCCTAGTATTAGGACGATGGCTGTCCATGCAATATGTCTTACAGATCAGGATATGGACATGTAGCATGTCCATCATCATGGTCTAGCAAATGTCTTTCTGCAAGGTAGACAGCATGCTGCATAGTGGAGGTGAGGATTGTGAAGGCTGGTATCGCCCATCCACGCATGGCCATTACCCCTTAAAGGTGGTATGTGATCCAATATTGGTCACCACAGTGCTGTATATGCCTGTCCAGTGATCTCCATGCTCATGGATGGCACCCTGACATGACATGGGTACCTCATATAACTACCTAAGGGGCTTGGAGACATCACCAAATTGGGGGGTACACTGCACAGCACCTTCCCTTACACAGTGTCCATAATGTTGACCACAGCCTAGGTAGTAGCTAATGGGTGCAGGGATGTTCACCTAGCGGTGACAATGCTGGTATCATCCATCAGACTGTGCACATATGTCACACACCTCACCCACACAGCCCATTCTGTATGTTGTTCACAACACTGACACAGCTATACTCGTAGGTCATGGCCATTCACAGCCTTACATACACAGATGCCTAACATTTGTCTGTGTGGTATGGGCTACAATGAGGGTGGAGTAGAACACATTAACCCTGTTCTACTGTAGCTGGCACTGGTGTGATGTGCACATGTCACTCCTGCAACTTTTGTAGGTGTGAGTCTGTCAACAGGCCACTGGTGGAACACTCCTGTGACATACAAAGGTATTTGTAATCAAACATCCGTGCTGTCTTGTACACCTGTACTGCTTACATCTACAGTGATAATGGTTCATGGACATGCACACCATACTCAGCAGGGTTATAGTGCGGTGCCACCCATAATGACTGTCATCACCACTTGTGGGTTGATATTATCCAACACCCTATCTGTATTGTATGGTTATTCTAGGCACTTGTTCAGAACTTGTGAGCATGTCATGAGCTACTGATTAATATAGCACCCATTCCACACCATTTCCCACAGGTACACTGGCTGTCCTACACTTCCCAGCTTGGTTATGGTACAACAGCTGTTGTACACACGTAACGCACATATCCTGTGGGACATGGTTGTATATACAGGTATGTCCAACTGTCACGTACCAGTGCTACTGCCTGTCTATATGATGGATATGTCGTACATGTGGCAATAGAGCAATTGTCTCATGTACACATTCAATGCTCACCTCCCAGCATACAACACTACAGCCTGTGGGGGATGCACTTCTGCAGCCGTGCTGGGGGCATAGCTCTCAAGTGTACCTCATTACAAGGAACGTACCTCATTTGGGGTCTTAAAAAGTGCATGTTCCTCAAGGTTCCACATTGAAAGGGTCTGTCACACATTCATTGTTGGAAATTGTTTAACTGCTAGCCATGGCTAAATAGATGGGAATCATATTAATTCATTAGAATATCTTTTTTATACATAAAACCAGCCTATTTTAGCCATCATATGCCCTTCCTAGTTGAAGCTGTTAGTAAGCCAGTAGTAAGTGTTCCATGTTTTGCCCATTTGTCACACATTATGAGGGCTAATGTTCCTCATTTTGGGGACAGGAGGTTGACAGCTATGGCTGGGGGTAATGCTGTCACCAGCCCTGACTGCACCTGACAGTCATGTGGGGATGTGTAACATTTGCAACACACCCCACCCATCACATAGTCTCACATGATCTCCACCACAGGCCACACCTACGAGGACAACTTGTGCATTACGTCTCCATACTCTGTGTAGGCACCAGAGGTAGCCCCCATCATGGAAAACAACATCACCAACTTATAGCCCACAGACTCATGTGTGCCCATCACATACAGCCAATAGGGAGTTATAACATTCACAACACACCAGTCATAGGTGACTCTGTAGGGAGTCACACTGCAGTTCCACACAGCAGGCTACACAAGGCGATAGTCGCTTACATCTTGCTGTCAGGTAACTGGTTCTGCAACATAACCTATGCACCCATGCAACACCTCACCAGGTACGATGTGACTGTCATTCTCAATGTTAGTGTGACTGCTCTTAGATGCCACTTTACAGACTACGTGTGCAGGGACATGCAATAGCTCACCGGTCTTATAGCCCTGAGGGTGTGGGCCAAGCGCTGGGGAGCATTATGCATTCGTCCGGACATGATACCGCTGTACAATGACCGACTGTGTCACTTCAACAGTTGCCTATGCGCCTATTGTCATTCCACAAGCATCTGGTATCTGTCCGCTTTGACTGACCTGGTCAAACACAATGCTGTGGCACAGATGACTTGCACCTGTCAGCCCTGGGAGTACAGCTCAAATGTAAGGCTCTTGCTGCTTCTATACTGCCTGTCTTGCACAGTTTCCAATAACAGTCACCGGCAGAACGGGAACTGGCAAGCACGATATGGGGTCATGGGACACAATGCTTGCATCTTCCTCTGTGACGCACGCAGGCAAGGCACACCTTATAATGCACCACTCCAATATCTCTGCAGTGACTGAGACCTGCCTCTAGGCTCTGCAGAGCACACCTGCAATGACAGGTTATAGACAGACCATACCTTTCAGGCACATACCTGGACCGGCACACCCACAGCTGAGGGGTTCCCATATCCCGTTATGTTGTGCACACATCCTGGCTAGTTACGTAGCACAATGCATCAGAGGTACTCCACGTGCAACTAACTGTGTCCGGGACCACTATACACATTGTAACAGGCTACAGAGTCAACATCATACTCCACGGGTAACATACCTCATTTGTTGGTATATTGGACAGTGGGGCTCAGACAGCTACTACTGATGTGTGACTGACACTACCCCACACTTAACTGGGATAGCCAGTCATGTACCGACAAATCCATGAGTCATAACCTCCACTCTGCTGGATCAACCCATACACACCACCTCCAAGACCAAGATTAACCTTGACATGAACACTACCACCATGTGACTGGTGTTTACACACCTGGGGTTATCCCCTCATTGGTGGATTCCGAACATATGCTAATCAACCTTGTTAGCCACATCCCAGCACCACACCCATCACAGCATACACAGTACATGAGTACTACAACACCTACTACAGACGTCTTCTGACAGCGGTTGTTAACGTCATGACACCCGTGCAGATGGACGATGCACATACAAATGCTGTAACATATCCCAGTGCACTTCATTAGCATGTACACAACTGCATGGATCATGCTATTCCACACAGAGCCATGATGGTGCACACCTGATAACAGACGCCACTCTGGTGGTCATGTTCCATGGACATATGATGTACAACAACAGGTGTAGGCTGTTGGACAGTGGTGTACATTCCCATGGGTGGGGTAGCTCACTGGTCAGCCTTGGTAGGGCCACAGGATCCCTCATCACATACCCCAAGACTATCTACATAAACATTACTGCGACACATTCCGGGGTGTACCACCAGGCATTATGGTGGTATGTCAGTAGTCGATGGCAACACCTACATCTGCTGTCACATACAACAGTCACTCAGGAACATTACAGACCCAGGTGATGTTGGCAACATGCTGGAGGATGGATTCAATGCTAACATTACACCCTCTCACTCACTACAGGGCCACAATCCATACAGGAACATTGTGGTGTCCCTGTGGTCACACCTACACAGTACTAACCTGCATTCTATATGTCCTGGGACACTGGCCCCATGTCACCTTCCAATGTCCCAGGCTTTGATGTCCACAAACCTCTGAATGACATGTCTCCCCACTAGGCCACCATATTCAGTAATAGCCTTGTTTCAGACATTGTAGACCCTGAATGGCACACAGCAGCATTTATCACACTACACACAGGTGGCACCACATTGCATGAGTGGGACTATAGTCCTACACACCTGACTGGACTGTTCTGCATGGCTATGGGGCACATCATCAAGGACGTCATTCACAGAGACATTGTTGGGTTCCCGTCCTTTGATGCCACCCGGGTTGGGCTTGTTAGGGCCAGAGCATGGCCCCTACACCTGGTGGACTCCTTTCATACAGTTACCAGGGCAGTTGCTGATGGTACAGGAGTCCACACATCCTACATTGTCCTCTCATTGCCTTTCAGCACCATTCTCCATTCTGGTATTGACAATATACAAATCCACCTGCACATTGTACCCTATGTCTCAGGATGTTATGCAATGTGGCTCATGGACAGGACACACACAGTGAGGCCAGCATACCATAGTACCTACTGCATGTCAGTTACATTTGGCATACCACAGTCCTCAGTCATAGGGCCCCTCATGTTCAGTATATGCTTCCCTGTGGTACAGGCTAGCACAGGGGACTTTCCCTGCCTAGCTTTACAAACCCCTGCATACAAAGCACCATGATTGCTCCACCAGTTGATACTGACTCCATCCATATGGGTGTCACTGTGACAGATACCTGATATGACTATCATGGCATCAAGCTGCATGACACAAGGTGCATGAACATCACCTTTGCATTACACCATTCACCCACTGACTATGACATGGGTGGTAGTCCCCTACATACATATCACATTGTACATGTTTGCAGTACACACATATGTCGCACCCACTCCTGTGGTTACCATATTGCCACTGTGGCATGGATATCCTTCTACATGGACACACTTATCTGTACTGGTACATAGGCACCCATTGTACCTCTGAACTCAAGACTTCTACACACATTCAAGGGTACACCACCCCATTTATAGTGTACCTTACACAACAGCTACAGCTTTACATACCACAACATTAACACGCCATGAAGTTTACTGAGCTCTGACAGTTTAAGTATGCGGCTGCACTACGGACACCACATCTGTACACATTTGCATACTACATACTCAGGGGTAACCTCTGCTGATCAGACAGGGTCCATGTCCACAACATTATTAATGGATATACTCCTCATACACGACATAAGCAAAAGCCACTGTGAGCAACATGCTCATGGATATGTGCACACACGCCACCATGAGTGGGATGTGCTTGAGGGTTACATTCCCAAACCGGACACTCACCATGCTTTGGAACATGAGTCCTATGTACATCACGCAGGGACACTCAGTAGCACTGTTCGTGTGATACCTCCCTTGGTGGTTGGGGGACACATGTAGGCCTGGGATCACTGCTGTGGCTGTACTGTGCAGAGGTGCAGGTGACACATGGCTCTGCTGTTCACAGGACACTACCCTAGAGAGGTGTCACTGGTGTGAACACTGTAGTTGTGCTTACACATGGACTTGCCAGACTGCATAGTACCCCACTATGCACCTGTGAAGCTATTACATGTCCTTTGTGCATGGTTACTTGGTAGCCCTTCCATTTAGATTAGCTATCATGCTATTACAATGTCCCATGCCTACAAGCCATATGTATCCTGTTATTGTACATGCCAATAGACAATACCTTTGGTATGCATGATATGCCTGTTATGCTGTGTATAATATCTGTCATATCTACCTACAATACTATACATTACACATATTTCACATAGTATCCCATAATGCAAAGCATACTTGCACAGCGGGACCACCTTAGATATGTCATTGACGTTATATGCCCATACACATGCGTGCTGTGACAGTATATCAACATATACTATCCCCTGCTATGGCACGTACTTGTTGGACATACCCTACCACTGATGGCGGGTTGTATGAAATTGTTCTGTTTAACGCCCTCATGTAGCATCCCTTGTGGTGTCTGTGATGTGTACCTTGTGGCCCACTGCTGGATGCACAGTTTCTACAAGCGTTAGTATGCTCAGCAAGACATCACTACATAAATACCTTTTCCCACTTTATGCATTGCGGACACGTTTAATTAATGCAAACCAGGCTATACATACAGTAAAACTAATTAATACAGATCATGCTATACATAACCTTACATATCGGGTGTTCTACATACCTTGTTATCGTTACGGAGTTTCGTCTCTATCTCTCTCACAGTGTTTCAACTGGTATTCAGTATGAGCATATGGTTTGAATGTCTGGCAAGTCATCCTTATATACGTCGATACCTGTAACATGTGATTTCATCCCGCCAATTGGTGTTCCTGAGTGACTAATTACTTGCATATCAGCTGTGCAGCTACTCCATTTGCCAATTACGCGGCAACAGTGGGGTATAATTGAATTCTCCACTTGGGCGTTGCCTATTTGCCCTACCTTCGGGGAGACGGTCTGTATTGTGTTTTGTTATGTGTAATTGCAACTTCTATGCATGGAGACAAGTATACTTTGGATTCATGTCCCCCGTGGATTGTGTGTGACAGCTAGAGTATGTGGTTCAACATGTGGGTGTACCTGTCATCCCAACGTCTGATAACGGACTATTGCAAACAAAACCTGTAACATGGCTGTTTGTTCCATTATACAACGCCTGCAATTTTGCATGACGCCTTTAATTGTGTCTTTCACACGGTATGTTGAGGTTTCTGCAGATGTAATTGACTGACTGGATGTTTGTGCTGCTATTACAGTCTGTATTGCTTTAGTTTCTAGTGTGGGGGATGTCGGTGGGTGTACGTAGCATATACAGGTTTGTGGGGCTTGCATTTCTACATATTCCATATATATGCATGTGGGCTCCGTCCCTAATTAGAGAGATAACAGTTAGTAGACTTATGTTACGGAATTGTACATTGGGCCATTGTTAATTGGTTTCTATATCGTCTGCAGGTGAGCTTGCTACTTATATACCTCCGGAATTGCAGCGATATATCAAGGGATATGTGTAAGTGACAGCTATCCCTTGTATTTCTGTCCCAGATATTTGCAGTCATTGCGGTTGTGTTGGTAAAAGAACCTGTTTGCCATGGGTTGCCACCTTTTCATATGGTCATTGCTGGACACTTGTGGGACACACAGCGGTGTTTACAGGCCAACATGTAGCCATGGTCAGTACACAAGTTAGCACATACTTTTATCCTCAATACATACCTATTGTTGTGGGACTTTGGCTACTTATCATATTGCATGTAACATTTACGTTTCTTACAGACAGGCATAACTATTAAATACGACTATTACATTATATATGGGACATATTAATGTCCTATAATCTCGGACATTTTCCCTTTGTACTGTTTTATGTCAGGACACACCTGCCCAGGGTGGGGCTGTCCCTCCTACTGTGGGACAGGTGGTAACCGTATGCCTATGGCTAGCTATACCCACACCTACTGTACTGATCTACCTCTGACTTGGCACTAACAGACACATGTTGCGGACACACACACACATTACAGTCACACGGAGACGCACACGGCACCCTCAATGCACACATACACAGACTATGGCACTCACAAACACAGTTGAACACAGTACCTACGTGGACCGCAACACCGGCAGCAGTAACTAAATGTCCCTTCATATCATCATACTATTACTCGCGGCTGTACTGTTCCGGTATTGTGTTCGATCGGTCTTTCAGCCTCGTGGTTATGCATGTCGGTATGTTACACATTCCATAGTTGGCGGTATCCTATTTATTTGTACCTCCAAGGTGTTATGAATGTCGTTGACCTATCTATATATATTTGCAGATATCGCTGAATCCATCTATATCAACATATATCACTCTATTGCCCTTTCTATCTGTATTATATATATGCATATGTGTACATATCTATCTATCTATATATATATATATATATATATATATATATATATATATATATATATATCTGGCGGGGAACGTGACAGGCACACAGCACCACCATACGCTGTAAGGCTCATGTACTGTTCAGGTGTTGACATTCCGTGTTCCACTAGCTGTTGTGTGTACAATGTTTGAGGGCTGCCTATGTAGGAGTCACACATTGGGCCACCTATACATTACAATTTACAGGTGGTCATGTTTGTGTGCCATCCATTTTACTGTGTGTGCAGGTGGAGAGGTGTCAGTCCATAGGGGCCTACACTGTCAGAGTATGTGCTATACGTTCCCTCTTTGCCAAGGCGTAGGCATATTGGGCATGCCTCCGTCTGCCTACTGGGGCTGGCACAGTGTGTTCATGGTCTGAATCCCTCTGTGCCTGTGATGGCCTTGGCAATTGCGGTGGGCTATGAGGGCCTTCACCATTTTGTCCCTGCTGCAGCTGCTTCCGCAGGATCATATTATGTAGCATGGCACATACTATGACAATGTGGGCACACGTGCCTGGAGAGTACTGCAAGGCTCCACCAGATGTATCCAAGCACCGGAACTGTGATTTCAGCATCCCGAACACACACTCTATGATGATTCTGGTTTGTGAGTGTGCCTCATTATGGTGTTCTTGCATGGGTGTGTGTGCATTTCTGATGGGAATCATCATCCAGGGCTCCAGTGCATAGCCAGCATCCCCCACAAGATGGCCATGTGGGATGTCCCCCCTGACAAATACCTGATACAGCTGTGAGGCATGCCAGATATGGGAGTCATGGTAGCTTCCAGGGCTGCCAGCACACACATCCATGATAATGCCCTGGGCATTGCACATGACCTGGCAGTTGATGGAGTGGAATCCCTTGCGGTTTATGTAGGGCCTACCATGCTCACCGGGTGGTGACTTGATTTGTATGTGCGTGCAGTCTATTGCACCCAGTACCTCCGGGTAGTGTGCTACACGGTGGAAGTGGCGCATATTGCTGGCCATCTCCTCCTGAGTTCGGGGGAAGTATATCTGCTCATTGGCATGTGGTAACATGGCATCCAGGAACTGGTGTAGTACCCTGGATGCTGATGCCTGTGAGATCCCCATTATATCTCCAGTTGGCCTTTGAAAGGTACCTGTGGCCAGTATTCGCAGGCTTACACATACCTTCGTGTCCACTGGGATGGGTTCCCCTCTGTTGTTTCTGGTTCTCAGGCGTGGCCGGCACAGCTCCACTATCTGCTGTAAGATGTCCCTGTCCACCCTGTAACTCTCTACTATCTCCAGGTCATGTAGCCCCTGGTAGGTTACCCTTGGTCTGAACACTCTCCTTCTCCTCCGAGGCCTGCGGTGGTTGTCGGCATCATCCTCTACAACACCATCAGTCTCTAACACATGCTGATGAATCACAGCTATGGCAGCTCCCAACATGTACATTTTAAAAGTTCCCCATGTGTTTACACCTATGGTGCAGTGTTTGGGAATACACAGGTGTGTGTAGGGTGCTTTCACACTTTATACTATTGTGCTGTGAACACCGATGATGTCATAGGGTGTGCATGTATGATCGTAGCTACAGGGTATCTTATGTGTTTTACTGCCGGAACTACTATTGTGGTGCCTTTGGTGTTGAATTACATTTGGCTGCCGTGGATTACCTCTTGACCTTCCCTTTACATTTCTGCACGTTGCACCTACCATTTTCTGGCATGCATCCAGCAGCCTACTTTCATTTGTACTTTCCTGGACCTGGCGTATCTTGCGTTATGTGTGCTACTGCTGGTCTTCTGTCGGTTTGCTTTGCTCTGCTGTGTCAAGTCTCCTATCTTTGCAATCCAATACCTCTCCTCCTTTCTTTGCATTCCAATGCCTCCCCTATCCTGTTTTGCAGGTTTCTGCAAGCAGACTTGTCAGCTGCCGTTGATTGGCCATCGTGAGTTGATTGGTGTTGATTGTTCATTAGTAATCCAATTACCCTACTTCAGCATTTCCTTCTTTTCTTCCCCTGACCTTCCTGTTTGTGCTATTGTTCGAGGCGCATGCGTCCGATTACTGGGTTTCGAGCACGTTTTCATCCCCATACACATGCGCTTTTGGGCACCATGTGTGCTCTCAGCTAAATGATGCTATACCTTCCTCCCCACCCCTGTCCTGCAGCTTTGCTTAGCAATGGACAGGCCAGATTTACATTGCTCCAATGTGCTTACTGCTACTGTGGCACACCCCTCTGCTGATGTCATGTATCTCCTCTGAGCCACTCCTCGGTGTTATACCGCTGCGCCGTATGGTACAACCTTCATCAGGCGGGACATTTGCGATTCAGTATTATCTGCCTCATTTGCATGGCATTGACTACTAATTCATAGTTACCACGCCGGACACTATCGCAGGCCCTTAGAAACCCTTGCACCTTGGTTGTGGTGTTCCATGCCTACCATTGTGTATTATGCTGTAAACCTGATTTCTATTACGTTGCGATTTTATGACATTTTTATATTATTTCTTTATGTTACAGTTTCCACACACATGCCCTGCGGTTGTGCTGTGTGTTACTGTGGACATGACATTAAATGTTGTTTTTTACATGTTGTGCATCTTTTCTTATGCCATTGGCTGTGTATTTCCCCATCGGCATATGTTAACTTTGTGATACATGGGTCTGGCCCGCTTCCATAGCTCCGATGTTCTGTTTGGGAAAATGTAAACTGTGTTTTTTGGTTTACATTTCCGTGGGCTTACGCTTCGCCTGCACCACTTCATGAATCACTATATGCCTTCATTTGCATGGTGCGACACTGCGCATGGGGTGATTAGCATACCTAAGCCAAGGGCTGCGCAGTTCTGGCGTACGCCGATAGTGCACGTGGAATTGGATTGTACCTGAATCGATCGATGGCCATATTTGGCATTATACCACCTACACTATGCCTGCGCCTGGCGCAAGCTTCATGAATCCCAGGGTTTATTCCCATTTGTCTCCTTTATTATTTTGCTGCCTTCCCATTTTCTAGCCCATAATGCTTTGTGATCTGAAAACTATGCCATCTATACTCTCCCTGTTATTTCTTTCATGTCTTTAAAGTAAACCATATGAGGAATTTCAGTCTTCAAAATTTCCCTTGTATATGTCCATTCTCTATTTTCCTACTTCTAAATCTCCACATTTTATTAATTCCCTCAACATCTTAATATTCTGTGTTTTTTTTTTTCATTTTCTTTCTTAAAGTAACACTTAAAATCTCTTACCTTCATTATTGACATATTTATTAAAGCAATTTTTTTGATTTCTTCAAACAACTGTTTTCTCTCCGTCATATTTGTATATGTATAAATTGCAATTAAACTTATACCTTTTTGTTTGTCATAACACATATGACAACCCTTACCAGTACTACTATTGCTACATCTAAAATTCTTGTTACTTTATTTGTTATAAGAACTCCTATTATAAAATATGTCTTATTTCCTGTCGACCAAACAATTTGTCCCCCCCAATGCTTGTATTCTTTTTTTTTTCTTCTTTGTTATATCTCGTATCCCGAAAGCAAAAAAAACAAAATCGATTTTTATACACCATTCCATCACCACCAAACCTTGCTTCTCATTTCTAATACTATTCACATTTAATGCTGTAATTCCTTTAGCATCCTTTTCCTTTTTTGTAAGTGTTTTACTTCTGGATCTTATTTTTTTTCCTTCTCTTAAGTCTCTCACCAACTGATTTTCATTATCTTGTTCTTGTTCTTCTCCTGTCTCCATTTCTCTCCCTTCTTCTCCACTTTCTAAAACTTCTCTCTTCCTGTATATTAACTCATTCCTGCCAGTACACACTCTTTTGAGTGTGTACCATTAACTCCCAGTGGGTGTGGCTTGAGCCTTCAAATAAATTAAGTTATTATCTTACAGTTCTAATAAGAACTGTTTGACAGAGGTCAAATATCAATTCAATTATGTTTGCCATCATGTATGTTTCAAGACAAAATATTCTGATACTTTGTATGTTGCATGGTTTTGGAATTAATAATGCAAATATGAACAAGCAATATTTAATGCCTAGAGGCACAGTAGGCAGTAATTTCAGAAACTCCTGGAGGCGGACGCGGCTGTAATGAGTTTTAATAACCTCATTTTTCATTTTTATTCCTTTTATTAACTACCTCGTCATCGTTAAACCTTTCTTCAGTATTCCCTTCCCCACATACTACCTACTCTTTCAGCATCATCTGTATTAATATTTTCTGCTGTTTGCCTTTCTTCTCAGCTTTCAATACTGGACAGTAAAACCAGAAATGTTAATATTCTTTACATTTTCAACAAAAAGGCTTTCAGTTTTTTTTGCTGTATGCCCCTTGACTCACATTGGCCACACCTTTGTTTGTTACATTCTTGTACTAAATGATTTTCATCTCCACAGGAATGACATGCTTTAGATTGGCCCCATTACAAAGCAAATCCTTTCTTTCCATTCACAATTATTGTATTTGAAATATATTGAACTTTTCCATCCTTAGAAAAAAACTATATGTCAATAAGATGAAAAACTGGGAAAATCACGCCTTGTAACATACAGGACTCCACTTAAATACATTAATTTTTTTTTTTAATTAAATGATGTATTTATCAGAATACTGATTGGTTGGTTGTTTTTTTTTTAAAGGAAGTGATATATTTTAATGTTTTTTTATGATTTGTTCTGATGCATTTTAATGTTAACAAATGAAAGTGCTCAACTGGTTATTGAATAAAGTGGTGTCCTGTGGGTTACAAGGCATTATTTTTGCATTTTTTGCACCTTGTTGATGTGGAGTTTTTTTTTTTTTTTTTTTTTTTTTTTTTTTTTTTTTTTTGAGTCAATTTACTTTTCCATTCTTAACATCCATTGTTAACCACACTTCACATCTTCCAGTTCATACAGTTCTTTCATCACATATTCTTTTTTTTAATTCACCTGCTTTACTACATAATAAAAATAAAAAAAACAGTTGTAAGTCATGCTCAGCCATATCTGAAGTCCTAAACTGCACATTTATTTACTTTTTAGTCACAAGCTCTGACATAAATTGTCTCACCATGGTGTTACTGCATTTCTTTTCTCAGTTTCAGTCATATTTTTTTCCAGCAAGTTTAACTTTCAAATGTCACTTCATAAAAATGATCAGCTCCCAAATGAATTAATGCTCATATGTCTTTAATGTTAAATCCTTGTGGTATAATAATACTATCCATGAAGTCATACCTGTTCTCACTGACATCACTTTTACTTTCTACTCTTACTACTAGTTGGCTTCTACGTGGCTGTTGAGAAACCAGAACTGTTTGTCCCTCTCAGTTCCTTCCTCCATTTTCCCTTGCCTTATTCTGTCTGCATATATTCTTCTTCTTTCTTGCAACAAAATACCTTGTTGCAGTAGTAAACCTTGAAAACTTTTTTACTGCACCAGCCAAGAATATTATTTTCCCTTTATCAAGCTCCCAGTTTCTTCCTCCTGTAATATTTTCTCCCTCATGTCACTCCATCTCACTTCTTCTCCTTCCTTTGGCTCCGTCTGAGTTATGAAATGTGCCAGCTCTTGTGTCTACAGTCCTCCATTTTCAATCTCTGCAACAGTTATTTCATCTCCTCCTTCTTTTTCCTTCAGTTAGTGTTCTTCTGCTCCTTTTTTCTGTTCTGCTAAACTCTCCTCTGTCATGAGATTCAGGGAACTGCAGTAGCAGCCCTCCAGGACTGCCTAACAGCTCCAGAGAGTTCTTCACTTTAGAGTTCCTTATAAATTACAGCTTGCAAAATGTACGGGAAGTTCTCCACTGCCCTTGCCAACTTTCCCCTAGTCAATATGAATACTATCTTAGGCTCCCCTGAAAAGAGGCCATTGGCCTAGTGGGGCTAACATGGACAACAAAGTGTAAACAAATAAATAAATGCAAGTATAGAAAAACTGGTGAAGCTCAAATAAATAACAGCCCCTTTAAACACAACTGGGAGGTGGAAGGGAGGAAATGAGGTGCAACATTCTCGAGAGTAAAGGGGAGCATGAGATGCAAAAATGACCAAGTGTAAGAGGCAAAAATGACCAGCTAAAAAGTAAGAAACAAGAGAGGTCCAGCGATTAACACTGCTGCCTTACAGCTATTAGTTCATCAGTTAAGTTCCCAGTTGGGGTTGCTTTTCTGTTGAGTCATATATGTCGTGGCATAGTCCAAGTGAGTTTTCACTGGATGCCAATTTATTTATTTATTTAGTTAGTTAGTTGCTTACTTATTTATTTATTGTAATTTGTTTCTGTTGTTATGTAAATAGGCTGTCTTCTACACTGGCTGCAAGTATATATGTGGTGTGTGAGTGAGTATGTACGTATTTGCATCTTGTGATCTTGTGATAAACTGCCATCAGGATCATGATTAGTTTTTCTGTGTGGTACCCATTGAGTGCTGAGCTAGAATCTGTGCAACCCTGAAAATGTAATAATATGTTGACTGGAGAATTAATGAATAATGAGAAAGAGTAATATTGTGTGGTGCCTGAAGATGGGACACGTGCAGTGCAGGCATAGCAAATACATGAGCTACACCAGAGAGGAGCAGGGCATGGCGATACATGCCCTTCAGAATATATAAAACACATAGGGATAGCAGGGCATATCGATATATGCCCTTCAGAATATATAAAACACATAGGGATAGCAGGGCATGTCGATATATGCCCTTCAGAATATATAAAACACATAGGGATAGCAGGGCATGTCGATATATGCCCTTCAGAATATATAAAACACATAGGGATAGCAGGGCATGTCGATATATGCCCTTCAGAATGTATAAAACACATAGAGATAGCAGGGCATGTTGATATATGCCCTTCAGAATATAAAAAACACATAGAGATAGCAGGGCATGGCGATACATGCCTTTCAGAATATATAAAAGGGATAACATAGCAGGGCATGGCAATACACACCCTTCAGAATACATGAAAGGGATAAGGATAGCAGGTTGTGGCAATACATGGACTTCAGAATATATAAAAGGGACAGGGATAGCAGGGCAAGGCGATATATGCCCTTCAGAATATATAAAAGGGATAGGGATAGCAGGAAATGGCAATACATGCCCCTCAAAATATATAAAAGGGACAGGGATAGCAGGGCATGGCGATACATGCCCTTTAGAATATATAAAAGTGATAGGGATAGCAGAGAATGATGATACACGGCCTTCAGAATATATAAAATGGATAGGAATAGCAAGACATGGCAATACATGCCCCTCAAAATATATAAAGTGGATCAGGACAGCAGGGCATGGCGATACACACCCTTCAGAATATATAAAAGTAATAGGGATAGCAGGGAATGGCGATACATGACCTTCAGAATATATAAAATGGATAGGAATAGCAGGGCATAGCGATACATGTCCTTCAGAATATATAAAAGTGATAGGGGTAGCAGGGCATGATGATACACACCCTTTAGAACTTATAAAAGGGATAGGGATAGGGATAGCAGGGCATGGCGATACATGCCCCTCAGAATATATAAAAGGGATAGGGATAGCAGGGCATGGTGATACATGCCCCTCAGAATATATAAAAAGGATAGGGATAGCAGGGCATGGTGATACATGCCCCTCAGAATATATAAAAAGGACAGGGATAGCAGGGAATGGCGATACATGCCCCTCAGAATATATAAAAGGGATAGGGATAGCAGGGCATGGTGATACATGCCCCTCAGAATATATAAAAAGGATAGGGATAGCAGGGCATGGTGATACATGCCCTTCAGAATATATAAAAAGGATAGGGATAGCAGGGCATGGTGATACATGCCTTTCAGAATATATAAAAGGGATAGGGATAGCAGGACGTGATAATACATGCCCTTCAGAATATATAAAAGTGATAGGGATAGCAGAGAATGATGATACACGGCCTTCAGAATATATAAAACGGATAGGAATAGCAAGACATGGCAATACATGCCCCTCAAAATATATAAAGTGGATCAGGACAGCAGGGCATGGCGATACACACCCTTCAGAATATATAAAAGTAATAGGGATAGCAGGGAATGGCGATACATGATCTTCAGAATATATAAAAGTAATAGGGATAGCAGGGCATGGTGATACACGACCTTCAGAATATATAAAAGTAATAGGGATAGCAGGGAATGGTGATACATGACCTTCAGAATATATAAAAGTAATAGGAATAGCAGGGCATAGCGATACATGTCCTTCAGAATATATAAAAGTAACAGGGATAGCAGGGAATGGCGATACACGACCTTCAGAATATATAAAATGGATAGGAATAGCAGGGCATAGCGATACATGTCCTTCAGAATATATAAAAGTGATAGGGGTAGCAGGGCATGATGATACACACCCTTTAGAACTTATAAAAGGGATAGGGATAGGGATAGCAGGGCATGGCGATACATGCCCCTCAGAATATATAAAAGGGACAGGGATAGCAGGGAATGGCGATACATGCCCCTCAGAATATATAAAAGGGATAGGGATAGCAGGGCATGGTGATACATGCCCCTCAGAATATATAAAAAGGATAGGGATAGCAGGGCATGGTGATACATGCCCTTCAGAATATATAAAAAGGATAGGGATAGCAGGGCATGGTGATACATGCCTTTCAGAATATATAAAAGGGATAGGGATAGCAGGGCATGGTGATACATGCCCTTCAGAATATATAAAAGGGATAGGGATAGCAGGACATGACAATATATGCCTTTCAGAATATATAAAAGGGATAGGGATAGCAGGGCATGGTGATACATGCCCCTCAGAATATATAAAAAGGATAGGGATAGCAGGGCATGGTGATACATGCCCCTCAGAATATATAAAAAGGATAGGGATAGCAGGGCATGGTGATACATGCCCTTCAGAATATATAAAAGGGATAGGGATAGCAGGGCATGGTGATACATGCCCTTCAGAATATATAAAAGGGATAGGGATAGCAGGGCATGGTGATACATGCCCCTCAGAATATATAAAATCGATAGAAATAGCAAGACATGGCGATACACACCCTTCAGAATATATAAAAGTAATAGGGATAGCAGGGAATGGCGATACATGACCTTCAGAATATATAAAAGGGATAGGGATAGCAGGGCATGGTGATACATGCCCTTCAGAATATATAAAAGGGATAGGGATAGCAGGGCATGGTGATACATGCCCTTCAGAATATATAAAAGGGATAGGGATAGCAGGGCATGGTGATACATGCCCTTCAGAATATATAAAAGGGATAGGGATAGCAGGGCATGGTGATACATGCCCTTCAGAATATATAAAAGGGATAGGGATAGCAGGGCATGGTGATACATGCCCTTCAGAATATATAAAAGGGATAGGGATAGCAGGGCATGGTGATACATGCCCTTCAGAATATATAAAAGGGATAGGGATAGCAGGGCATGGTGATACATGCCCCTCAGAATATATAAAAGGGATAGGGATAGCAGGGCATGGTGATACATACCCTTCAGAATATATAAAAGGGATAGGGATAGCAGGGCATGGTGATACATGCCCTTCAGAATATATAAAAGGGATAGGGATAGCAGGGCATGGTGATACATGCCCTTCAGAATATATAAAAGGGATAGGGATAGCAGGGCATGGTGATACATGCCCCTCAGAATATATAAAAAGGGACAGGGATAGCAGGGCATGGTGATACATGCCCCTCAGAATATATAAAAGGGATAGGGATAGCAGGGCATGGTGATACATGTTCTTCAGAATATATAAAAGGGATAAGGATAGCAGGGCATGGTGATACATGCCTTTCAGAATATATAAAAGGGATAGGGATAGCAGGGCATGGCAATACACACCCTTCAGAATACATGAAAGGGATAAGGATAGCAGGTTGTGGCAATACATGGACTTCAGAATATATAAAAAGGGACAGGGATAGCAGGGCATGGCGATATATGCCCCTCAGAATATATAAAAGGGACAGGGATAGCAGGGCATGGTGATACATGCCCTTCAGAATATATAAAAGGGATAGGGATAGCAGGGCATGGTGATACATGCCCCTCAGAATATATAAAAAGGGACAGGGATAGCAGGGCATGGTGATACATGCCCCTCAGAATATATAAAAGGGATAGGGATAGCAGGGCATGGTGATACATGTTCTTCAGAATATATAAAAGGGATAAGGATAGCAGGGCATGGTGATACATGCCTTTCAGAATATATAAAAGGGATAGGGATAGCAGGGCATGGCAATACACACCCTTCAGAATACATGAAAGGGATAAGGATAGCAGGTTGTGGCAATACATGGACTTCAGAATATATAAAAAGGGACAGGGATAGCAGGGCATGGCGATATATGCCCCTCAGAATATATAAAAGGGATAGGGATAGCAGGGCATGGTGATACATGTCCCTCAGAATATATAAAAGGGACAGGGATAGCAGGGCATGGCGATACATGCCTTTCAGAATATATAAAAGGGATAGGGATAGCAGGGCATGGTGATACATGCCCTTCAGAATATATAAAAGGGATAGGGATAGCAGGGCATGGCGATACATGCCCCTCAGAATATATAAAAGGGATAGGGATAGCAGGGCATGGCGATACATGCCCCTCAGAATATATAAAAAGGATAGGGATAGCAGAGTATGGAGATACATGCCCCTCAGAATGGGTTCCTATTATGAGATCAAAAACCCATTTACACGAATACAAATACATTGACCCATATTGCGCAAAGTACAGGAACCTCGAATGTCCAAAACCGCAAATTCCAGAATGTCAATTTCTTTTGGTTGGCCCATCTGCAGTAGAGCTCCGTAAGGTAAGTGTGCGACAGATAGGACTTTAGGGTTAGGATTTGCATTTAGGTAAGTGCATAGATAGGTAATGTATGTAAGATTTAGTGTAGTGTTAGAAGTAGGGGTTTATTTAGCTGTATGTATGTGTATTATTTATTTGTTTTGGATGTATGTCTGTAAAGGACGTGTATGGTAGTTACGGACCTTAGGGTTAGGGAGGGGTTAAGGATAGTGCATAGATAGTTGAGTATGTGGGGTTTAGTGTAGTGTTGGAAGTAGGGTTTTGTTAAATGTATGTATATGTATTACTTATTTTTTTGGGTGTATGTCTATAGGGGACGTGTGCGGTAATTACGGACCTTAGGGTTAGGGAGGAGTTAAGGATAATGCATAGTTAGTTGTGTATGTGGGGTTTAGTGTAGGGTTAAAGTAGGGTTTTGGTGCTTTACATTAGGTTAGAAGTAATGTTTGGTTGGTGTATGTATGTGGTTTATTTATTTTGTTTGTGTAGGTACTATGTAGCAGGTGGTGGGGTTGGCCGACTATCACAGTTCAATATTTTATTTTTCGCGGTTGAGTGCGTTTGGGATTTTCATGGTTCGCGGTATAGGGGTCGATGTTTAGGTATTCGTGTAAAGGGTTTTTCAATCTCATAATATAGACCCCCTCAAAATATATAAAAGGGATAGGGATAGTAAATTATGGTAAGAGGCTATATTAATGACAGGATAAAATGTAGTTCTTCTTTAGCTGGTCATGTTCCAGCTGTCTGACTGCTGACTGCTTGCAGAGGAATGCTTACTTGTGTATTTAAGCTTGAGCAAACTCACATAAACACCCTAATCTGTACATGTGTGTGTGTGTGTGTGTGTGTGTCTTTGTATGTCTAAACATATATAGCTATACAGATGTGTGTATTTATTTATACATATCTATATATCCACCTATATAGCTATACAGATATGTATGCATATATAGTTATATAGATATATAAATAAACAAGTATTTATAAATAATACATATATATATATATATATATATATATATATATATATATATATACTGCAAAAGGCAAACTAACTCATAAATTTAAACCGTAAAACATAATAAAATAAAAAAATATGATGGCTTAAAAACAACTTTAAACACCAACTTTAATAAAAAAAAAACATGCAAAACAACTGGTAAGCGCTTCCAGCCCATTTATGGAACTTCATGAGACCAAGTTGCAATAAATCCATCTGATGAAGTTCCATAAGTGGGGCGAAAGTGCTTACCACTTGTTTTGTATGTTTTTTTTTTTTTGAAGTTGCAGTTTAAAGTTGTTTTAAGTCATTGTATTGTTATTTATATATATATATATATATATATATATATATATATATATATATATATATATATATATATATAGCTATAGATATATATATAGATATATAGATATATTCACTTACAAATCTGAGAACAGTTTAAGATCTATATTGCAGAAGTCAAATAAAACAGTTAATATTAAAAGCAACACCTTAGCAACATTTAAATTTAATAAATGTAAATTTTGTAGATATATAACAAATACATCATTTATTTACATTACAAATTCACCATAAAGTAGCGTGGGCCAAAGGCTACTCTGATTGTAATTCAAATGTTATAGTCTCTATTGACTTATGTGAAAGTTGTGATTGTTTTTATATAGGTAAGACTATCAGAAAACTCACTAAAAGAGTTTATGAACACACTACAGGTGTTAAGAAATGTGATCTTGGGAATGCCTTGACTAAACATTCTTTAGAATGTGTTGGCTTTAGGAAGTTCACTTTTTTCGTTTTAGATAGTGTTTTACTTGACCCTTTCAGAGACGACTATAATATTCATTTAGAATGTAAGGAGGCAGAATGGCAAATACTACTTGCTTCTCATAAGAGACCGACCTGGGTTAAATGAGCACATAAATATTAAATGTTTTTTATTAGCACAATGACTATAAACATAACGTATGGCATTTATTTTATATTGAAATTGTTATACAATTTTTTTACCGCTTTAATTTAATGAGATGAATTGTTAATTAATCAGTTAAGATTTGTCATGTGATTTTGTGGGTATGAAACCTATGAGGATGTAAAGTCATTTATTCTGAAGAACTTTGTGGTATAATAAAGAATGAAAGCGCTTAAAGATTTACTTCCTCATTTTGTAATGTTTGTAGTCGAGAGTGCTTAGAACACATTTTGTGGTTTCAGTTGTTGTTTCTCTGATTTTATACACTTTTTGGAATTCATATATATATATATATATATATATATATATATATATATATATATATATATATATTAGATAAAGATATAAATATAAATATAGATATAGATATGAGTGCATTACCCAAGACTGAATGACCATAACATTAATGACTGTTTGGTTGCTACCATTTGATCAAAAGAAACAGATAGCTGACATGCACAAGACTGACAATTTCTGTGTAGGGCAATATTCCCTTTCTCCAGAGTTTGTGTGATTTTGGAATTAGTATATATAATTAACGGGGAAGGGGGGAACACCCCCACATGGGGGTGCAGGGGAAACTTGCCCACCTACAAAAACACTTATCATCACTAAACTGAGTCAAGGCACAATACCTCATTTTGACTGACTGACATAGTTTTTCAGGAATGGTGTCACACATTACTTCTACATCCATATTTTTCTCGGTCTGCAAGTCTGAATTACCAGCATGTCCTTGTCTCATTGTCTCTGCTCCCTGGATGAATAGAGCTAAACATAAATTTATTTTATTTTTTTTAATTTATTTTACAGATGTTTACCAGAAAGGTCCGACTGGACACAAATCCATTTTCAGCGGAGGCCCGGGGAGAAAAGCTCCACATAGATATAAAGTGACAATACAGCTGACTTAATCATCATACTTTAGCTTAAGAGGATATTGCGAAATATTGCAAACACATCCTATGTGTAGGACAGTCTAACTGAGAATGAATATTTTTTGTTATAATCAGGGTGTACATAAACAAACAAGCTTTAAAGAATACAGAAGATCTTTATGGGTACATCAAATATGTAAGGCAGACAAATAGAGACACACGTATTCATCCATAAAATCACAGAATCACAACTGAGCATGAGAGAGTACAATAGTTTAAAAAAGAAGGTATAATTGGCTAAATGCTTTTTTTTCTCATCCATGACTTACAGCCAGAGAGGGTTAGACAACCTCATTTTGATTTCAGTGTGCAGTCAGCAGAGCTATCTGAGGCAGCTTTCTTTCTTTGGATCTGCAGATTGTGAGGCAGCTTTCTTTCTTTGGATCTGCGGATTGTGAGGCAGCTTTCTTTCTTTGGATCTGTGGATTGTGAGGCAGCTTTCTTTCTTTGGATCTGCAGACTGTGAGGCAGCTTTCTTTCTTTAGATCTTCAGATTGTGCTCTCATAATTTCAGATTATTTAGTAGATCTCTAACTGCATTAAGTCAAAATCTAGTATCATGCTCTAAGTAATACGTACCTCCATCATGCCCACTACAGAGGATTGTGATTTGGTCAGCCTCATTGCCTGTTTATGTAATTGTTTAATGGATTCCCAGAAATACACCTTTGGAATGAGCCTTGGGAATGAACTGCAAGAGGTGAATTTCTTTGAATCCATAGTGAGAAAAAATATTTACTGAAGTTATGATTGGAAACCCAGTCTGCACATGGAGTTTTACCTGCCTTGATGTACTTGTGGCTGAAAACAAATGCTGAAATGCAATCTATAAGATTAGCAGTCAGCCTCTTACCTCCAGAATGAGGGATAAAGTCAAAAGTAATCTGCACCAAAAATTCCAAATGAGAGACACTTCTAAAACATATTTGCCTTAGTAAACTGACAAAATAAAATTAATATGTAATTTTTTTTTTGTAACTGTTGTCTGTCAACCATCAGTCCTGTCCACAGCCAAAAGACCCATTCATTTCTCAGCACAGTCAAGGGTCAGCATGGATGGGTTACTATTTAGACAGCCATTGGGGGTGCTTTGAAGCTTTTCAGCATCAGCTGCCTCCATCACTAACACATAGCCAGGCAAGGCATAGGGGAAAGGTGTGCAAAGGAATGGCAGTGTAGACATTGCCCTCATTTTCGCAAGAGGCGTTCTCTCAGGACATCCCTGTCCCATCCATATGAAGCACAAGAGGTGAGCTTCTTGGTCCTTACCTCATAGTTAGCATCACCTAATATGGCACAGAGTGTGTGCTATCCCACCCTCCCTAGTGGAAGAGATGAGCATATCACACCCTTTGATTCTTCCCTCTTCTCCACCCTGACTTAGCTCTTCCAGTGACAGGGCCACTAAATGAACCACATAGGATTCATGAATCTGTCTTCTGTGCTTTGGAGCCATTATCAGACATTTTTTAAAGAAAAATATCTCTCTAAGTGTAATAACTGCCATTACTCAATTGTTAGAATTCACACTTTCTTTCACAAAATCAGGAACTTTAAGAGGGTGAGAGCAAAGTTTTGAGGTAATTTCAGGAAGAAGTGAGAGTAATGCTAAAGCTTTTAAAGGTGCTATTTGTTTGACAGTGCTGTGTTACAACTTTCAAAGCTGTCAGCAGGTTTGAAATCTATCTATGAACCTGTGATGCTCCTTCCTGAGCAGCCAGTCACTACAACTTTTAGGGGTGGGAGGTTGGCATAATGGTTAAGGTGTTTAACTTACCAACACAAGGTGCAGGGTTTGATTCTCGCAAGAGATAATTGGCTAGGCTTAAAATGGCCCACAAGGGCAGTTAGCATAGTGCTACTCTATGAATCAGACCGTTTGTGACAGTGTGAGCTATACTAATAACAGCAAGATTCATACAGGAGTATTTCTATAACAAGTTTATTTTTCAGAGTGCAATCAGTGCACTGTTTGTATTACATTCATTTATTTAGCAACTGCTTTTTGAGATCCTTCATGACATTAGAGCATCTGACATTTATTGTGTCTCCTGGACTCCTTCTTGCAGGCCAGTTTGTACATAGTTTCAGGCCAATTATATTTTGCCCTAATTTAATACCGGAGAAGAGTGTCATACATGTCCTTCTGTTTCTTTGATTATCCTTCCCCTCTTTTTTAGGTTATGCTACTTCTTGATGTTTCCAAGTCTAAACCTGGTAGATTTTAAGATCCCACCACACACACTAATAAGACACTCCCTGCTGAGCTGAGCATTAGCTATAACTCTTGTGTCTACTTTCTTCCATGTGTTTTAAATAGTGTTACTTGCCAGAAGCAGTCTATGAATACAAGTACCAGAACGGAAAGGGCAGTGAGAGATAGAAAGAAAGTATTAAGAAATTAAAGAAGTACTCCTACATTGAGAGAGTGGTGAAAACCTTAACTAACTAAATACTTGAGGAAAAGCGGAAAAATGGCTACATGCAGACAAGCATAAGGAACTAGTGATAAATAAGAAAAATAAGGGCCTAATGAAAGAAATCATCTTTGTAAAATTTCCCTCGTAGTTGCTATTTCAGAGCACAGCTGCAGGGGAGTATCCATGTAACCATCTGATAGTTTTTTTTAATCAACAACAATATCATTTTTCTTAAGAGACCCCCATCACCACCTTCATTGATTGCCTTATGCATGTAAAACCTACAAAGCTATGATCTGGAGAGATCTGGAAAGACAGTGTTATTGTTTTTACTTGGCAAGAAGCCACAGTCATTTCTGAGGCAGTTTAGTGCTGGGTCACAGTGGATAGATTTTAATGTCTCTAAGGGCGGATTGACCAAGAATAATTGGACAAATGATGGTAAGCAGTCATTTTATGGAAACAAATTCCTTATTTATGTATTCCAGCGGGCACAGATACACATTCCCGCCTTCAAGGCTTCCATTAGCAAACTCTGCACCTTAAGCTATGAGCTGATATCTAAGTTATATTCATGCCCATAAAGTGCTGCATTAAAGTATTCACTCTTGGCCTGTATATACACACAAGTGCAATGGTGGCATAAAACATTAAAAGTATTTTATTTAAAAGTTCTACTGTTATAATATTTTATCACTATTGCTCTTTCTCAGTGTCATTCACTTTCTTTCCCCTCTCCCTTCAAGGATTATTTATAAGCATTTCTTCCTACCCTGCTTACGTACACAGCCATGAAGAAGATAGCCTCTAAAAAGTAAGCCTTGCTTACGATTTCTTTAACTATGAGGTGGCTTGTGTTTCACCTTCCCCATACAGTACATTACGTCACCCCTCTCACAGAAACCAACCTTCAATAATAACATTTAAATATTATAATCCATATGTGGCACTGTTAAAGTCCTCCAGATATTTAAATGCTGTTTTTAAGTGTTAAATTATTTAATATTCACTACTAGTAATATTTTAACTTTATTTCCTCATTCTGCATACTGTCAAAACAGTTAGTATCTCAGCAAAAAAAAAACAACAACAAATGGAAGCATTTAGTAAACTTCAGAGATTGCTTTTGGCACAGCTGCAACTTTTTTTTTTTTATCTTTAGAATGTGACACCTTATATTTGATATAGTGATGAAGGCCATCCACATGTGCTGCAATGACCCAGGTTTGATCTCTGCTGCCGGCCAGTTGACTGTAGGTAAGGATCGAATGGCCACAACCCAAATGTCCTTCTTGCAGGGGTGCTGAAAGCTGCAGAAGGCTGAGGGTGGAAGGCAAAAAGGGCAGTTAGTAATCTAGAAGGGCAGATTTATTAGCTTTCTACTGCTATAACAGAAGCTTTTCTGTGACACAAGATGTATATTGTATAAATATGAGTTGCATTTAGAACGGCTGCACAAAAATTTAATGGAAAATTACAGACAAAGCTGATGTCGTATCTACATAGTATGTGATCCAGCAGCCATATACTGAAAAGTTAGAGAAAAGTGCAGTAGTGCTATAACACATTACTGCTGTCACAGAGAACAATCACAATGAAAGAGTAATGGGAAGCTGTTAAACACTTCAGTCAGACTGTTAAACACTTCAGTCGGACTGTTAAACATTTCAGTCGGACTGTTAAACACTTCAGTCAGACTGTTAAACACTTCATTCAGACTGCTAAACACTTCATTCAGACTTTAAAAAAAGTCCAACTGAAGTGATTAACAGCTTCCCATGGCAGTTGTGTGGTGATCACTGATTGTTGTAATGCTTTAGTGTGTGATCAGAGCTTAACAACAGTGTTAGGTACTTAATAAAAGCTTATTCAGAACCTTTCTGATGTCAGAATGGTGCTTAACGTGCACAGCTTTTCCACAAATTCAAAACATAATCACAGTGGTCTATACACTGCAAGTCACTATCTACTAAAAATAAGACATAAAGTGCATCACAGTTGATCTAGGTTCTGGCAGCATCCGAAACTCAGGTTGAAGTACTGGATTTTGACACAGGTTTAGTGAGGGCTTCTGTCCTGGGCCCACCTCTTCTACAACTGGCTACACACAGAGATGTGCACAGGAGGTTGCTATAGCTTGTGTGTGTGTTGTAGGGAGGTGATGTGGGCTGTGAACAGCGAAATTATTATTCTTTAAAATTCTTCTCATAATCAAACCTCAGAGGTACACACAGAAGGCTACTATAACTTGTTTGGGACTAGAGAAAGTGTGGCCTTTATTTCTCTACTTTTCTTCACAATTAAATCTCAGAAGTAAGAATAGAAGGTCTTTCTAGCTTGTATGGGGCTGTAACAGTGTGGTCATTATTTCTTTAACATTTACCATGATGAAATCTCAGAGTACATACACAAAATCACTATAGCTTGTTATGGGCTTTGTACTGTCTAAGAGCAACAGGCTGGAAATTACTGTGATAATGTTTTCCCCTTTCTCACAATCACATATCAGACGTGTATACAGGCGGTTAATTTTGAGTGGTAAGGGTAAGGAGTTATATTGTGAATATACAACTTAGATCAAGTTAATAAATATGTTACTATATTCTGCTTGTCGGTTACACAGAAGGTGTCTGTCTTTTGGGGGTTGAGTTGAAGAGACAAGCTGTATGACGTGTAGGACCTAGGACATTTGATTGAAAGATCAAATGTCTGAATCCACAACCACCAAACACACGTTAATGAAAGTGCTTTCATCGAAAAAGCGCTTTCATTGAAGTGCGTTAACAAAAAAAAACTACATTAACATTTTTGCAGGGGGGCTTTGCCCCCATGCATCCCCCATGTGGGGGGCTGTGTCCCTCACACCCCCCCTACTTTAATATTCTCCCTCCGAGATTGCACTACAGTGGGGAAAAGGGAATTTTCCCTTATCCGCACTGTAGTATGACCTCGGCAACAGGCATACTTACGCGAAAGTGCTTCTTCGGTGAAAAGCACTTTCACGTAACTATGCTCCGCCGTAATGGATTTGGACGTTTGATCTTTCGATTAAACATACTAGATCTGATGTGTATCACCAGCAACTTGAAAACTATGACCGTAGCCATTCCTCATTGAATTTTATCCCAATCTAACATCAGTGGAATACAGAGAAGGTTGCCATGTTTTTTTTTTTTCTTTTCACAGGGAGACAGACACTATTCAAAGATATGAATTAGGTATCTTTGCAAAGATTTATCTTCTCGGTTTATTGGGAACTAATTTTTTGTCAGCTTTGACTGTCCAGCAAAAAAACCTGCAGAGGGCTAACTAATGGCTCCATGGAATAATCAGCCCCTGGATCTCCCCCATGTACATAGGTTCTGGATGTTTTATCTCCAGCAGCAAGTTGTGATTTGCACTTGGTCAGCTGAGCTTCAGAAACAGAATCAAACAAAAGACAAAGAGCTCAAACCAAATAACATAAGGCTAACATCAAGGTAGCCTATGCATGCTGAAGAAGTGAAAGTACAGCACTTTCAACTGCATGGTCCTCACCTGATACTCAAAGGCTTCAAGGATTTCATACTTTCTACTGTATGGTCCTCACAGCATCCTCAAAGGCTTCAAGGATTTCATACTTTCTACTGCATTTTCCTCACCTGATCCTCAAAGGCTTCAAAGAGTTCATACTTTCTACTGCATGGTCCTCACCTGATCCTCAAAGGCTTCAAAGAGTTCATACTTTCTACTGCATGGTCCTCACCTGATCCTCAAAGCTTCAAGGATTTCATACTTTCTACTGCATTGTCCTCACCTGATCCTCAAAGGCTTCAAAGAGTTCATACTTTCTACTGCATGGTCCTCACCTGATCCTCAAAGGCTTCAAAGAGTTCATACTTTCTACTGCATGGTCCTCACCTGATCCTCAAAGCTTCAAGGATTTCATACTTTCTACTGCATTGTCCTCACCTGATCCTCAAAGGCTTCAAAGAGTTCATACTTTCTACTGCATGGTCTTCACCTCATCCTCAAAGGCTTCAAGGATATACATTCTACTGCATGATCCTCACCTGATCCTCAAAACCTTCAAAGATTTCATCTCTGTAGAAATTTTCTGAGCATTGTTTCCCAAACTTTCAAGTATAACTTTGAGTTTACAATCATCCAATATATTCAACTTTGAGAAAGCATGATAGAGCATCCTTATATGTGGCAGACCCTTGAATCTTTCTTACCAGTTCAATACTGATTTCACAGGGACTTTGCTTGCTCACTTCTACTTATAACCAAGTGTCAGAACTATATGCATTAGCATAATTCTTTCCATGGTATGCCATGTGTCTTTACCATATCTAGAAATGAGTGCAGTCCCTCCAGACCAGACAACTGAAAACTCTGACATTGCCTGTCTACTGCAATTAGTTAACAGTCCTGAGAGTTGTGGAAACCATTTAACAAGTAAACCTCAGATACGATGGCAGAGAGAAACAATTTCTCATCCTAGGCATTCGTAATTTAGTAGCTGCTTTTCATATAATCTGCATGTATGTTGTACTCCCACAGTCATGCAACTGGAGCAGTTCTAATCTATCTCCCAATTTATAAACAGAAAACCTGCAATGTGAATTGTCTGCCAACTCATTTCTTTTTCCAGCCTACAGTGATATAATTTCTACCCCAAAATCTAGAAAGTATCCATGTTGTACATGTGTAAAATGCTGGCTTGAGGAACCCAATCCCTCTTTCACCCCAGCAAAGCATATCTTTTATTCAGTGTTTAACAGGCTCCCATAAGAATCTGAGCACAACATTCCTCTGTATCTGTATCATATCCCCTGGCAGACAAGCTTCAATATAGCTGCTCATATGTAACAATGTAACAATCTAAGGAGCAGTGACATATGAACCCATAAAAACTTTGCCCCATAGGGAGTCTTAATAATTTCTATTTGCCTGCATGTTGTGGGGAAAACTGCAGAGCCTCATTAAAGTTCCATTTAAGAATTCCCCCATATTTTTATTTTATTCGCTTTGTGACTGGGTAAGCCCACTGGACGTGGGTATCCTTTTTCATGGGTGACCCAGGAGAACTGTCAGATAAAGTGACTTGCTCAGAGCTATACAGTAGTCAAATGGAGGTGGAAGAAATCAAGCTGTGTATACCCTGGACTATGGCAAGCTGGAGGTGGAAGAAACCAAGCTGTGTATACCCTGGACTACGGCAAGCTGGAGGTGGAAGAAACCAAGCTCTGTATACCCTGGACTATGGCAAGAAACTCAATCACTTCTCATAGCCTTAATCCCCTTCCAGACAACCCAGGTAGAAAATCAATGCTGACTCTTCTTAAGTGGAATCCCTGTTCTTAATGTTGCAAAGGAATTCTGTCACATTGTCATTGAGTTTATAAACAGCTTTGTAAATGAATATTTGCAATATTTCTCATAAAGCTGGTAAAGAACAAGCTGAATTACTTAAAAGTTAATAAGTCATCTGTAAACAAATACATCTTGTATTTACTGAGACATGCTGCAATGCCCTTAAGAGCTTGAGTTTGCTGTATGGCCAGTGCTAAGGTCAGCTGTGGTGGGCAATAATGGATAACCTATTTAGTACCTTTTTGTGGAGTCACTGGCCCAAACAAGAAGGGATGTAAGAACAAACTTATGTGAAAAAAAATGTGTCACCTGTAGATGATCCTCATTCCAAAATGAGAAGGTCAAATAGCTCCTTATACCACATTTGAATCATCTCATTAACAAGAACATAATGCTTCAGGTGAGCCATGTGACCTGGCTACACTTTTGATACATAAATGTTTCAAACTCAGCAGACCAAGAGAGGATAATGTCAGGGCTTAAAACATTTCCCAAGAACTGGAAATAAGGCTGCAGAGATTGTTTGGGCTGTGTGTTGTCTTATGGATGGTTTGGGCTTTGTGTTGTCTCATACATGGTTTGGACTGTGTGTCATCTAATAGATGGTTTGGGTTTTGTGTTGTCTCATAGATGGTTTGGGTTGCGTCTTGTCCCATAGATGGTTTGGGCTGTTGTCTCATAGATGGTTTGGGCTGTGTGTTGTCTCACAGATCGTTTGGGATGTGTGTTGTCTCACAGATGGTTTGGGTTGTGTGTGTTGTCTCATAGATAGTTTGGGCATTGTGCTTTCTCATAGATGGTTTGGGTTGTGTGTTGCCTCATAGATTGTTTGGGCTATGTGTTGTCTCATAGATGGTTTGGGCTGTGTGTTTTCTCACAGATGGTCTGGGTTGTGTGTTGTCTCATAGATGGTTTGGGCTGTGTGTTTTCTCACAGAGGGTCGGGGTTGTGTGTTGTCTCATAGATGGTTTAGACTATGTGTTGTCTCACAAATTGTTTGGGTTATGTGTTGTCTCATTGATGGTTTGGACTGTGTGTTGTCTCATAGATGGTTTGGGTTGTGTGTTGTCTCATTGATGGTTTGGGCTGTTGTCCCACAGATGGTTTGGGCTGTTGTCTCATAGATGGTTTGGATTTTGTGTTGTCTCATAGATGTTTTGGGCTTTGTGTTGTCTCATAGATGGTTTGGGCTGTTCTCTCATAGATGGTTTGGGCTGTGTGTTGTCTCATAGATGGTTTGGGCTGTTGTCTCGTAGATGGCTTGGGCTGTGTGTTGTCTCATAGATGGTTTGGGCTTTGTGTTGTCTCATAGATGGTTTGGGCTTTGTGTTGTCTCATAGATGGTTTGGGCTGTGTGTTGTCTCATAGATGGTTTGGGCTTTGTGTTGTCTCATAGATGGTTTGGGCTGTGTGTTGTCTCATAGATGGTTTGGGCTTTGTGTTGTCTCATAGATGGTTTGGGCTTTGTGTTGTCTCATAGATGGTTTGGGCTGTGTGTTGTCTCATAGATGGTTTGGGCTTTGTGTTGTCTCATAGATGGTTTGGGCTGTGTGTTGTCTCACAGATGGTTTGGGCTGTGTGTTGTCTCATAGATGGTTTGGGCTTTGTGTTTTCTCATAGATGGTTTGGGCTGTTCTCTCATAGATGGTTTGGGCTGTGTGTTGTCTCATAGATGGTTTGGGCTGTGTGTTGTCTCATAGATGGTTTGGGCTTTGTGTTGTCTCATAGATGGTTTGGGCTGTGTGTTGTCTCATAGATGGTTTGGGCTTTGTGTTGTCTCATAGATGGTTTGGGCTGTTGTCTCATAGATGGTTTGGGCTTTGTGTTGTCTCATAGATGGTTTGGGCTGTGTGTTGTCTCATAGATGGTTTGGGCTGTGTGTTGTCTCATAGATGGTTTGGGCTGTGTGTTGTCTCATAGATGGTTTGGGCTTTGTGTTGTCTCATAGATGGTTTGGGCTGTTGTTTCATATATGGTTTGGGCTGTGTGTTGTCTCATAGATGGTTTGGGCAGTGTGTTGTCTCATAGATGGTTTGGGCTGTGTGTTGTCTCATAGATGGTTTGGGCTGTGTGTTGTCTCATAGATGGTTTGGGCTGTGTGTTGTCTCACAGATGGTTTGGGCTGTGTGTTGTCTCACAGATGGTTTGGGCTGTGTGTTGTCTCACAGATGGTTTGGGTTGTGTATTGTCTCATAGATGGTTTGGGCTGTGTGTTGTCTCATACATGGTTTGGGTTGTGTGTTGTCTCATACATGGTTTGGGTTGTTGTCTCATAGAGGGTTAGGGCTGTGTGTTGTCTCATGGATGGTTTGGGCTTTGTGATGTCTCATAGATGGTTTGGGCTGTTGTCTCATAGATGGTTTGGGCTTTGTATTGTCTCACAGATGGTTTGGGCTTTGTATTGTCTCACAGATGGTTTGGGCTTTGTGGTGTCTCATAGATGGTCTGGGCTGTGTGTTGTCTCATGCATAGTTTGGGATGTTGTCTCATAAATGGTTTGGGCTGTGTGTTGTCTCATAGATGGTTTGGACTTTGTTTTGTCTCATAGATGGTTTGGGCTGTTGTCTCATAGATGGTTTGGGCTTTGTGTTGTCTCATAGATGGTTTGGGCTTTGTGTTGTCTCATAGATGGTTTGGGCTGTGTGTTGTCTCATAGATGGTTTGGGCTGTTGTCTCATAGATGGTTTGGGCTGTGTGTTGTCTCATAGATGGTTTGGGCTGTGTGTTGTCTCATAGATGGTTTGGGCTGTGTGTTGTCTCATAGATGGTTTGGGCTTTGTGTTGTCTCATAGATGGTTTGGGCTGTGTGTTGTCTCATAGATGGTTTGGGCTGTTGTCTCATAGATGGTTTGGGCTGTGTGTTGTCTCATAGATGGTTTGGGCTGTGTGTTGTCTCATAGATGGTTTGGGCTTTGTGTTGTCTCATAGATGGTTTGGGCTTTGTGTTGTCTCATAGATGGTTTGGGCTGTGTGTTGTCTCATAGATGGTTTGGGCTGTGTTGTCTCATAGATGGTTTGGGCTTTGTGTTTTCTCATAGATCGTTTGGGCTGTGTGTTGTCTCATAGATGGTTTGGGTTTTGTGTTGTCTCATAGAGGGTTTGGGCTGTGTGTTGTCTCATAGATGGTTTGGGCTTTGTGCTTTCTCATAGATCGTTTGGGCTGTGTGTTGTTTCATAGATGGTTTGGGCTGTGTGTTGTCTCATAGATGGTTTGGGCTGTGTGTTGTCTCATAGATGGTTTGGGCTTTGTGGTGTCTCATAGATGGTCTGGACTGTGTGTTGTCTCATGCATAGTTTGGGATGTTGTCTCATAGATGGTTTGGGATGTGTGTTGCCTCATAGATGGTTCGGACTTTGTTTTGTCTCATAGGTGGTTTGGACTGTTGTCTCATAGATGGTTTGGGCTTTGTGTTGTCTCATAGATGGTTTGGGCTTTGTGTTGTCTCATAGATGGTTTGGGCTGTGTGTTGTCTCATACATTGTTTGGGTTGTTGTCTCATAGAGGGTTTGGTCTGTGTGTTGTCTCATAGATGGTTTGGAGGTTTGTTGTCTCATAGATGGTTTGGTCTGTGTGTTGTCTCATAGATGGTTTGGGCTTTGTGTTGTCTCATAGATGGTTTGGGCTGTGTGTTGTCTCATAGATGGTTTGGGCTGTGTGTTGTCTCACAGATGGTTTGGGCTGTGTGTTGTCTCACAGATGGTTTGGGTTGTCTGTTGTCTCACAGATGGTTGGGTTGTGTGATGTCTCATACATGGTTTGGGTTGTTGTCTCATAGAGAGTTTGGGCTGTGTGTTGTCTCATAGATGGTTTGGGCTTTGTGTTGTCTCATAGATGGTTTGGGCTGTGTGTTGTCTCTTAGATGGTTTGGGCTTTGTGTTGTCTCATAGATGGTTTAGGTTGTAGTCTAATAAATGGTTTGGGCTGTTGTCTCTATAGATGGTTTCAGCTTTGTGTTGTCTCATAGATGATTTGGGCTTTTTGTTGTCTCATAGATGTTCTGGGCTGTGTGTTTTCTCATACATGGTTTGGGCTGTTGTCTCATAGATGGTTTGGGCTGTGTGTTGTCTCATAGATGGTTTGGGCTGTGTGTTGTCTCATAGATGGTTTGGACTTTGTTTTTTTTCATAGGTGGTTTGGGCTGTTGTCTCATAGATGGTTTGGGATTTGTCTTGTCTCATAGATGGTTTGGGCTTTGTGTTGTTTCATAGATGGTTTGGGCTTTGTGTTGTCTCATAGATGGTTTGGGTTGTGTGTTGTCTTATACATTGTTTGGGTTGTAGTCTCATAGAGGGTTTGGACTGTGTGTTGTCTCATAGATGGTTTGGGCTTTGTGTTGTCTCATAGATGGTTTGGGCTTTGTGTTGTCTCATAGATGGTTTGGGCTGTGTGCTGTCTCACAGATGGTTTGGGTTGTGTGTTGTCTCATAGATGGTTTGGGCTGTGTGTTGTCTCATACATGGTTTGGGTTGTTGTCTCATAGTGGGTTAGGGCTGTGTGTTGTCTCATAGATAGTTTGGGCTGTGTGTTGTCTCAGAGATGGTTTGGGCTTTGTGTTGTCTCATAGATGGATTGGGATGTGTGTTGTCTCAGAGATGGTTAAGGCTTTGTGTTGTCTCATAGATGGTTTGGGTTGTTGTCTCATAAATGGTTTGGGCTTTGTGTTCTCTCATAGATGGTATCGGCTGTGTGTTATCTCATAGATGTTTGGGCTGTGTGTTATCTCATAGATGGTTTGGGCTGTTGTCTCTATATATGGTTTCAGCTTTGTGTTGTCTCACAGATGATTTGGGCTTTGTGTTCTCTCATAGATGGTCTGGTCTGTGTGTTTTTTCATACATGGTTTGTGTTGTTGTCTCATAGAGGATTTGCACTGTGTGTTGTCTCATAGATGGTTTGGGCTGTGTGTTGTCTCATAGATGGTTTGGGCTTTGTTTTGTCTCATAAATGGTTTGGGCTGTTGTCTCATAGATGGTTTGGGCTTTGTGTTGTCATATAGATGGTTTGGGATGTGTATTGTCTCAGAGATGGTTTGGGCTATGTGTTGTCTCACAGATTTCATGGGTTGTGTGTTGTCTCATAGATTTTTTTGGGCTTTGTGTTGTCTCATAGATGGCTTGGGCTGTTGTCTCATAGATGGTTGGGCTGTGTGTTGTCTCATAGATGGTGTGGGCTGTGTGTTGTCTCATAAATGGTTTGGGTTTTGTTTTATCTCATAGATGGTCTGGGCTTTGTGTTGTCTCATAGATGGTTTGGGTTGTTGTCTCATAGATGCTTTGGGCTTTGTGTTGTCTCATAGATGGTTTGGGCTTTGTGTTGTCTCATAGATGGTTTGGGCTTTATGATGTCTCTTGGATGGTTTGGGCTGTGTGCTGTCTCATAGATGGTTTGGGCTTTGTGTTGTCTCATAGATGGTTTGGGCTGTGTGTTGTCTCACAGATGGTTTGGGCTGTGTGTTGTCTCATAGGTGGTTTGGGCTTTGTGCTGTCTCATAGATGGTTTGGGTTGTTGTCTCATAGTGGTTTGGGCTTTGTGTTGTCTCATAGATGGTTTGGGCTGTGTGTTGTCTCATAGATGGTTTGGGCTTTGTGTTGTCTCATAGATGGTTTGGGTTGTGTGTTGTCTCACAGATGGTTTGGGCTTTGTGCTGTCTCATAGATGGTTTGGGCTTTGTGCTGTCTCATATATGGTTTGGGTTGTTGTCTCATAGACGGTTTGGGCTTTGTGTTGTCTCATAGATGGTTTGGGCTGTGTGTTGTCTCACAGATGGTTTGGGCTTTGTGTTGTCTCATAGATGGTTTGGGCTTTGTGTTGTCTCATATATGGTTTGGGTTTTTGTCTCATAGATGGTTTGGGCTTTGTGCTGTCTCATTGATGGTTTGGGCTGTGTGTTGTCTCATAGATGGCTTGGGCCGTGTGTTTTCTCATAGATGGCTTGGGCTGTGTTTTGTCTACTAGATGGTTTAGGCTTTTTTTGTCTCATAGATGGTTTGGACCATTGTCTCATACATGGTTTGGGCTTTGTGTTGTCTCATAGATGATTTGGGCTTTGTGTTTTTTCATAGATGATTTCCGCTTTGTGTTATCTCATAGATGGTTTGGGCTGTGTGTTGTCTCATACATTGTTTGGGTTGTTGTCTCATAGAGGGTTTGGACTGTGTGTTGTCTCATAGATGGTTTGGAGGTTTGTTGTCTCACAGATGGTTTGGGCTGTGTGTTGTCTCATAGATGGTTTGGGCTGTGTGTTGTCTCATAGATGGTTTGGGCTGTTGTTTCATAGATGGTTTGGGCTGTGTGTTTTCTCATAGATGGTTTGGGCTGTGTGTTGTCTCATAGATGGTTTGGGCTGTGTGTTGTCTCATAGATGGTTTGGGCTGTGTGTTGTCTCACAGATGGTTTGGGCTGTGTGCTGTCTCACAGATGGTTTAGGCTGTGTGTTGTCTCACAGATGGTTTGGGTTGTCTGTTGTCTCATAGATGGTTTGGGATGTGTGTTGCCTCATAGATGGTTTGGACTTTGTTTTGTCTCATAGGTGGTTTGGACTGTTGTCTCATAGATGGTTTGGGCTTTGTGTTGTCTCATAGATGGTTTGGGCTTTGTGTTGTCTCATAGATGGTTTGGGCTGTGTGTTGTCTCATAGATGGTTTGGGCTGTGTGTTGTCTCATAGATGGTTTGGGCTGTGTGTTGTCTCATAGATGGTTTGGGCTTTGTATTGTCTCACAGATGGTTTGGGCTTTGTATTGTCTCACAGATGGTTTGGGCTTTGTGATGTCTCATAGATGGTTTGGGCTGTTGTCTCATAGATGGTTTGGGCTGTTGTCTCATAGATGGTTTGGGCTTTGTGTTGTCTCATAGATGGTTTGGGCTGTGTGTTGTCTCATAGATGGTTTGGGCTGTGTGTTGTCTCATAGATGGTTTGGGCTTTGTGTTGTCTCATAGATGGTTTGGGTTGTTGTCTCATAGATGGTTTGGGCTTTGTGTTGTCTCATAGATGGTTTGGGCTGTGTGTTGTCTCATAGATGGTTTGGGCTTTGTGTTGTCTCATAGATGGTTTGGGCTGTGTGTTGTCTCACAGATGGTTTGGGCTGTGTGTTGTCTCACAGATGGTTTGGGCTGTGTGTTGTCTCATAGATGGTTTGGGCTGTGTGTTGTCTCATAGATGGTTTGGGTTGTTGTCTCATAGATGGTTTGGGCTTTGTGTTGTCTCATAGATGGTTTGGGCTGTGTGTTGTCTCATAGATGGTTTGGGCTGTGTGTTGTCTCATAGATGGTTTGGGCTGTGTGTTGTCTCATAGATGGTTTGGGCTGTTGTCTCATAGATGGTTTGGGCTGTTGTCTCATAGATGGTTTGGGCTTTGTGTTGTCTCATAGATGGTTTGGGCTTTGTGTTGTCTCATAGATGGTTTGGGCTGTGTGTTGTCTCACAGATGGTTTGGGCTGTGTGTTGTCTCATACATTGTTTGGGTTGTAATCTCATAGAGGGTTTGGTCTGTGTGTTGTCTCATAGAAGGTTTGGAGGTTTGTTGTCTCATAGATGGTTTGGTCTGTGTGTTGTCTCATAGATGGTTTGGGCTGTGTGTTGTCTCATAGATGGTTTGGGCTTTGTGTTGTCTCATAGATGGTTTGGGCTTTGTGTTGTCTCATAGATGGTTTGGGCTGTGTGTTGTCTCATACATGGTTTGGGTTATTGTCTCATAGATGGTTTGGGCTGTGTGTTGTCTCATAGATGGTTTGGGCTGTGTGTTGTCTCATAGATGGTTTGGGCTTTGTTTTATCTCATAGATGGTTTGGGCTGTTGTCTCATAGATGGTTTGGGCTGTGTTATCTCATAGATGGTTTGGGCTGTGTGTTGTCTCATAGATGGTTTGGGCTGTGTGTTGTCTCATAGATGGTTTGGGCTGTGTGTTGTCTCATAGATGGTTTGGGCTTTGTGTTGTCTCATAGATGGTTTGGGCTTTGTGTTGTCTCATAGATGGTTTGGGCTTTGTGTTGTCTCATAGATGGTTTGGGTTGTTGTCTCATAGATGGTTTGGGCTTTGTGTTGTTTCATTGATGGTTTGGGCTGTGTGTTGTCTCATAGATGGCTTGGGCTGTGTGTTGTCTCATAGATCGTTTGGGCTGCATTTTGTCTACTAGATGGCTTAGGCTTTTTTTGTCTCATAGATGGTTTGGGGCATTGTCTCATACATGGTTTGGGCTTTGTGTTGTCTCATAGATGGTTTGGGCTTTGTGTTGTCTTATAGATGGTTTGGGCTGTGCGTTGTCTCATAGATGGTTTGGGCTGTGTGTTGTCTCATAGATGTTTTGGGTTTTTTGTTGACTCATAGATGGTTTGGGCGTTATGTTGTCTCACAGATGGTTTGGGCTGTGTGTTGTCTCACAGATGGTTTGGGCTGTGTGTTGTCTCATAGATGGTTTGGGCTGTGTGTTGTCTCATAGATGGTTTGGGCTTTGTGTTGTCTCATAGATGGTTTGGGCTGTTGTCTCATAGATGGTTTGGGCTTTGTGTTGTCTCATAGATGGTTTGGGCTTTGTGTTGTCTCATAGATGGTTTGGGCTGTGTGTTGTCTCATACATGGTTTGGGTTGTTGTCTCATAGATGGTTTGGGCTGTGTGTTGTCTCATAGATGGTTTGGGTTTTGTGTTGTCTCATAGATGGTTTGGGCTGTGTGTTGTCTCATAGATGGTTTGGGCTGTTGTCTCATAGATGGTTTGGGCTTTGTGTTGTCTCATAGATGGTTTGGGCTGTGTGTTGTCTCATAGATGGTTTGGGCTTTGTGTTGTCTCATAGATGGTTTGGGCTTTGTGTTGTCTCATAGATGGTTTGGGCTGTGTGTTGTCTCACAGATGGTTTGGGCTGTGTGTTGTCTCACAGATGGTTTGGGTTGTCTGTTGTCTCATAGAGGGTTTGGGCTGTGTGTTGTCTCATAGATGGTTTGGGCTGTGTGTTGTCTCATAGATGGTTTGGGCTGTGTGTTGTCTCATAGATGGTTTGGGCTTTGTGTTGTCTCATAGATGGTTTGGGTTGTTGTCTCATAGATGGTTTGGGCTTTGTGTTGTCTCATTGATGGTTTGGGCTGTGTGTTGTCTCATAGATGGCTTGGGCTGTGTGTTGTCTCAAAGTTGGTTTGGGCTGTTTTTTGTCTACTAGATGGTTTAGGCTTTTTTTTCTCATAGATGGTTTGGACCATTGTCTCATACATGGTTTGGGCTTTGTGTTGTCTCATAGATGATTTGGGCTTTGTGTTGTTTCATAGATGATTTCCACTTTGTGTTATCTCACAGATGGTTTGGGCTGTGTGTTGTCTCATACATTGTTTGGGTTGTTTTCTCATAGACGGTGTGGACTGTGTGTTGTCTCATAGATGGTTTGGAGGTTTGTTGTCTCATAGATGGTTTGGGCTTTGTGTTGTCTCATAGATGGTTTGGGCTGTTGTCTCATAGATGGTTTGGGCTTTGTGTTGTCTCATAGATGGTTTGGGCTTTGTGTTGTCTCATAGATGGTTTGGGCTGTGTATTGTCTCATACATGGTTTGGGATGTTGTCTCATAGAGGATTTAGGCTCTGTGTTATCTCATAGATGGTTTGGGCTGTGTGTTATCTCATAGATGGTTTGGGCTGTGTGTTGTCTCATAGATGGTTTGGGCTGTGTGTTGTCTCATAGATGGTTTGGGCTGTTGTTTCATAGATGGTTTGGGCTGTGTGTTGTCTCATAGATGGTTTGGGCTGTGTGTTGTCTCATAGATGGTTTGGGCTTTGTGTTGTCTCATAGATGGTTTGGGCTTTGTGTTGTCTCATAGATGGTTTGGGCTTTGTGTTGTCTCATAGATGGTTTGGGTTGTTGTCTCATAAATGGTTTGGGCCTTGTGTTGTTTCATAGATGGTTTGGGCTGTGTGTTATCTCATAGATGGTTTGGGCTGTGTGTTGTCTCATAGATGGTTTGGGCTGTTGTCTCATAGATGGTTTGGGCTTTGTGTTGTCTCATAGATGGTTTGGGCTGTGTGTTGTCTCATAGATGGTTTGGGCTTTGTGTTGTCTCATAGATGGTTTGGGCTTTGTGTTGTCTCATAGATGGTTTGGGCTTTGTGTTGTCTCATAGATGGTTTGGGCTGTGTGTTGTCTCATACATGGTTTGGGTTGTTGTCTCATAGAGGGTTTGGACTGTGTGTTGTCTCATAGATGGTTTGGATTTTGTGTTGTCTCATAGATGGTTTGGGCTGTGTGTTGTCTCATAGGTGGTTTGGAGTGTGTGTTGTCTCACAGATGGTTTGGGCTTTGTGTTGTCTCATAGATGGTTTGGGCTGTTGTCTCATAGATGGTTTGGGCTTTGTGTTGCCTCACAAATGGTTTGGGCTTTGTGTTGTCTCATAGATGGTTTGGGCTGTGTATTGTCTCATACATGGTTTGGGTTTTTGTCTCATAGAGAGTTTGGTCTGTGTGTTGTCTCATAGATGGTTTGGGCTGTGTGCTGTCTCATAGATGGTTTGGGCTGTGTGTTGTCTCATAGATGGTTTGGGTTTGGTGTTATCTCATAGATGGTTTGGGCTGCGTCTTGTCTCATATGTGGTTTGGGCTGTTGTCTCATAGATGGTTTGGGCTGTGTGTTGTCTCATAGATGGTTTGGGCTGTGTGTTGTCTCATATATGGTTTAGGTTTTGTGTTGTCTCATAGATGGTTCAGGCTTTGTGTTGTCTCATCGATGGTTTGGGCTGTGTGTTGTCTCACAGATGGTTTAGGCTGTGTGTTGTCTCACAGATGGTTTGGGTTGTCTGTTGTCTCATAGATGGCTTGGGCTGTGTGTTGTCTCATACATGGTTTGGGTTGTTGTCTCATAGAGGGTTTGGGCTGTGTGTTGTCTCATAGATGGGTTGGGATGTGTGTTGTCTCATACACGGTATGGGCTTTGTGTTGTCTCATGGATGGTTTGGGCTTTGTGATGTCTCATAGATGGTTTGGGCTGTTGTCTCATAGATGGTTTGGGCTTTGTATTGTCTCACAGATGGTTTGGGCTTTGTGGTGTCTCATAGATGGTCTGGGCTGTGTGTTGTCTCATACATGGTTTGGGTTGTTGTCTCATAGAGGGTTTGGGCTATGTGTTGTCTCATAGATGGTTTGGTCTGTGTGTTGTCTCATAGATGTTTTGGACTTTGTTTTGTCTAATATGTGGTTTGGGATGTTGTCTCATAGATGGTTTGGGCTTTGTGCTGTCTCATAGATGGTTTGGGCTTTGTGTTGTTTCATAGATGGTTTGGGCTTTGTGTTGTCTCATAGATGGTTTGGGCTGTGTGTTGTCTCATACATTGTTTGGAATTTAGTCTCATAGAGGGTTTGGGTTGTGGGTTGTCTCATAGATGGTTTGGCTGTTGTCTCATAGATGGTTTGGGATGTGTGTTGTCTCACAGATGGTTTGGGCTTTGTGTAGACTCATAGATGGTGTGGGCTTTGTGATGTCTCATAGATGGTTTGGCCTGTGTGTTGTCTCATAGATGCTGTGGGCTTTGTGTTGTCTCATAGATGGTTTGGGCTGTTGTCTCTATAGTTGGTTTTGGCTTTGTGTTGTCTCATAAATGATTTGGGCTGTGTGTTGTTTCATAGATGATTTGGTGTTTGTGTTGTCTCATAGATGGTTTGGTTGTTGTCTCATAGATGGTTTGGGCTTTGTGTTGTCTCATAGATGGTTTGAACTGTGTGTTGTCTCATAGATTGTTTGGGCTTTGTGTTGTCTCATAGATGGTTTGGGCTGTGTGTTGTCTCATAGATTGTTTGGGCTTTGTTTTGCTCATAGATGGTTTGTGCTGTTATCTCCTAGATGGTTTGGTATTTGTGTTGTCTCATGGATCGTTTGGGCTTTATGTTGTCTCATAGATGGTTTAGGCTGTGTGTTGTCTCATAGATGGTTTGACTGTTGTCTCATAGATGGTTTGACTGTTGTCTCATAGATGGTTTGGGCTATGTGTTGTCTCACAGATGGTTTGGGCTGTTGTCTATTAGATGGTTTGGGCTTTGTGTTGTCTCGTAGATGGTTTAGGCTTTGTGTTGTCTCATAGATCGTTTGGGCTGTGTGTTGTCTCATACATTATTTGGGTTGTTGTCTCATAATTGGTTTTGGCTGTGTGCTGTCTCATAGATGGTTTGACAGCTTGTTCTTTCATAGATGGTTTGGGCTGTGTGTTGTCTCATAAATGGCTTTGGCTGTGTGTTGTCTCATAGATGGTTTGACTGTTTGTTCTTTCATAGATGGTTTGGGCTGTGAGTTGTCTCATAGATGGTTTGGGCTGTGTGTTGTCTCATAGATGGTTTAGGCTTTGTGTTGTCTCATAGATGGTTTGGGTTTTGTGTTGTCTCATAGATAGTTTTGGCTGTGTGTTGTCTCATAGATGGTTTGGGCTGTTGTCTCATAGACGGTTTGGGCTGTTGTCTCATAGATGGTTTGGGATTTGTGTTGTCTCACAGATGGTTTGTGTTTTGCATTTACTCATAGATGGTTTGGGCTTTGTGTTGTCTCATAGATGGTTTGCACTTTGTTTTGTCTCATAGATGGTTTGCGCTTTGTTTTGACTCATACATTGTTTGGGTTGTTATCTCATAGAGGGTTTGGGCTGTGTGTTGTCTCATAGATGGTTTGGCTGTTTGTTGTCTCATAGGTGGTTTGGGCTGTGTGTTGTCTCAAATATGGTTTAGGCTGTGTGTTGTCTCATAGATGGTTTGGGCTTTGTGTTTTCTCATAGATAGTTTGAGCATTGTGCTCTCTCAAAGATGGTATGGGCTGTGTGTTGTCTCACAGATGGTTTGGGCTGTGTGTTGTCTCATAGATGGTTTGGGTTATTTGTTGTCTCATAGGTGGTTTGGGCTGTGTGTTGTCTCATACATAGTTTGTATTGTTGTCTCATAGTTGGTTTGGGCTTTGTGTTGTCTCATAGATGGTTTGGGCTGTGTGTTGTCTCATAGATTGTTTGGGCTTTGTTTTGTCTCATAGATGGTTTGTGCTGTTGTCTCCTAGATGGTTTGGTATTTGTGTTGTCTCATAGATGGTTTGAGCTTTATGTTGTCTCATAGATGGTTTAGGCTGTGTGTTGTCTCTTACATTGTTTGGGTTGTTCTTTCATAGATGGTTTGGGCTGTGTGTTGTCTCACAGATGGTTTGGGCTGTTGTCTCTTAGATGGTTTAGGCTGTGTGTTGTCTCATACAGTGTTTGGGTTGTTGTCTCATAGAGGGTTTGAGCTGTGTGTTGACTCAAAGATGGTTTGACTGTTTGTTGTCTCATAGATGGTTTGGGCTGTGTGCTGTCTCACAGATGGTTTGGGCTGTTGTCTCTTAGATGGTTTGGGCTTTGTGTTGTCTCATAGATGGTTTAGGCTTCGTGTTGTTTCATAGATGGTTTGGCTTTGTGTTGTCTCATAGATGGTTTGGGCTGTGTGTTGTCTCATACATTATTTGGGTTGTTGTCTCATAAATGGTTTTGGCTGTGTGTTGTCTCATAGATGGTTTGACTGTTTGTTCTTTCATAGATGGTTTGGGCTGTGTATTGTCTCATAGATGGTTTGGGCTCTGTGTTATCTCACATGGTTTTGGCTGTGTGTTGTCTCATAGATGGTTTGGGCTGTTGTCTCATAGATGGTTTGGGATTTGTGTTGTCTCACAGATGGTTTGTGTTCTGTGTTTACTCATAGATGGTTTGGGCTGTGTGTTGTCTCATACATTCTTTGGGATGTTGTCTCATAGATGGTTTGGGCTGTGTGTTGTCTCATAGATTGTTTGGGCTTTGTTTTGTCTCATAGATGGTTTGTGCTTTTGTCTCCTAGATGGTTTGGTATTTGTGTTGTCTCATAGATGGTTTGAGCTTTATGTTGTCTCATAGATGGTTTAGGCTGTGTGTTGTCTCTTACATTGTTTGGGTTGTTCTTTCATAGATGGTTTGGGCTGTATGTTGTCTCACAGATGGTTTGGGCTGTTGTCTCTTAGATGGTTTAGGCTGTGTGTTGTCTCATACATTGTTTGGGTTGTTGTCTCATAGAGGGTTTGGGCTGTGTGTTGACTCAAAGATGGTTTGACATAGATGGTTTGGGCTGTGTGTTGTCTCACAGATGGTTTGGGCTGTTGTCTCTTAGATGGTTTGGGCTTTGTGTTGTCTCATAGATGGTTTAGGCTTCGTGTTGTTTCGTAGATGGTTTGGCTTTGTGTTGTCTCATAGATGGTTTGGGCTGTGTGTTGTCTCATACATTATTTGGGTTGTTGTCTCATAAATGGTTTTGGCTGTGTGTTGTCTCATAGATGGTTTGACTGTTTGTTCTTTCATAGATGGTTTGGGCTGTGTATTGTCTCATAGATGGTTTGGGCTCTGTGTTGTCTCACATGGTTTTGGCTGTGTGTTGTCTCATAGATGGTTTGGGCTGTTGTCTCATAGATGGTTTGGGATTTGTGTTGTCTCACAGATGGTTTGTGTTCTGTGTTTACTCATAGATGGTTTGGGCTGTGTGTTGTCTCATACATTCTTTGGGATGTTGTCTCATAGAGGGGTTGGGCAGTGTGTTGTCTCATAGATGGTTTGGCTGTTTGTTGTCTCATAGATGGTTTTGGCTGTGTGTTGTCTCATCGGTGGTTTTGGCTGTGTGTTGTCTCATAGATGATTTGGGCTGTGTTTTGTCTCACAGATGGTTTTGGCTGTTGTCTCATAGATGGTTTGGGTTGTTGTCTCATAGATGGTTTGGACTTTTTTGTTGTGTCATAGATGGTTTGGGCTGTGTGTTGTCTCATAGATTGTTTGGTCTGTGTGTTGTCTTATAGATGGTTTGGGCTTTGTTTTGTCTCATTGATCATTTGGATTGTGTGCTGTCTCTTAGTGTCTGCTGTGTGTTATCTCATGGATGGTTTGGGCTGTGTGTTGTCTCACAGAGTGTTTGGGCTGTGAGTGATATTTATTTATTTATTACATTTGTTGACTGGGTATGTCCTACTGGGTCAGAGGTGTATTTTCTGCAGAAACCCGAGGAAAAAAGCTCCACAGTAATATATGACAATACAGAAACATAGCAACATAGTAACATTAGTACAATAGGATTGTTTTACAACATCTAGAAACAGTAAAAAATCAAAAACAGATTCTTTTAACAAGTGGAGACCCATGAGTAAGACTCCACAGTAGGACAATACCAACAAGTAGTAGATATAATATACTACAATCTGTAGATCTATACAATTACATTTGCAGAGACAATCAAGTAGCAGTAAATATTCTACAATCAGTAGGACTGTACAAGAGTAAAAACAGTACACAGAATATAAGTTAAAGTTTGCAAATAGATGTTAGATGGTCATAGGTTCATAGGTTCATAGGTTCATAGGTTCATACTAGGCTATCTGCCCGAGGGCATTTACAAGCCTAGCCCATCGTTTTGTGGCTTAGGCCACCCCTTTAGTATGGGGAACTATACCCATTATTTTTCTGTGCCTCTGTCGAGCAGTGACACTGAGGTAATCCCTGGGGTATATCTGCGATCTCCCATCCATTGGTCAAGATTTCTCTTGAACAAGGCCAGCGAGGTGCTCTGCCTCACATGTACCGGGATTTTGTTCCACAGCATAGGGAGTCTTTGGGTGATGAATCTATCCCTCCAGCACGTCCTATTATAGGTCATGTGAGGAAGGTAACTAAGAGTAGAGAAGTAGATTGTCCTGGGGAGAGGTAGGAGCACAGCCAGAGACTAGTGAGGTGTTCATTTAGGAATGATTTGGACTCATTATATACAGGATTTTTGTTATTATGTCAGGAAGGGTGTTCCAGAGTTTGACAATTTTGTGTGAATAGAGGGAGTCACCATGTTGGTTGATGGAGTTGGATACTTTAAGTAGGAGTTTGTTGGAAGATCTGAGGGCTCTGCTATTAGTATTAGGTTGAACTAAAGTGGAGATGGCAGGGCAGTTGTTGGGGTGGTAGATTATTTTGTGGGCTAAAGATAGTATAAGAGATAGAAGGTGGAGGAGCTCAAGCCAGTTTAATGTTGAAAGATCTGAACAGTGGTGGGATCTGGGTGGGTGATTAATGGCACATTTAGCAGTTTTATGGTAATATGGTTCTAGATTGTTGAGGTCAGATTTTCAAGGGTTTGTAAATATGAGAGAGCCATAGAGAATGGTAGATAGAACAAGGGAGTGAACAGTGGCTAGTCTGGCATTGGGAGTTAGGAATGATTTGGCTCTGTATAGGGTACCTAGTTTGGTGTGGACTTTTTTGATGGTTTGGGTAAAGTGTATGTCAAATTTGAGGTTGTCTATGGTGACGCCTAAATGTTTTGTGTGGTTAATGGGGGCAATTTTAGTACCATTTGCAGAGGTCACTGATAGTGAGAACTGGGAGGTATTTTGTTTTTTTGGTACTAAAAACTATGATTTTGGTTTGGTTGGGATTTAAAATGAGCTGATGTTGATATCATATATGGTTTGGGCTGTGTGTTGTCTCATAGATTGTTTGGGCTGTTGTTGTCTCATAGAATGTTTGGGCTGTTTCTGTCTCATAGATTGTTTGGGCTGTTGTGTTGTCTCATAGATGGTTTGGGCTGTTGTCTCATAAATGGTTTGGATTGTGAGTTGTCTCATAGATTGTTTGGGTTATGTGTTGTCTAATAGACTGTTTGGACTTTGTGGTGTCCCCTAGTTTGTTTGGGCTTTGTGTTGTCTCATAGGTTGTTTGGGCTGTTGTCTCATAGATGGTTTGGACTGTGTGTTGTCTCATAGATGGTTTGGGCTCAATGTTTTCTCATAGATAGTTTGGGTCATGTATATTCTCATAAATGGTTTGAGCTGTATGTTGTCCCATAGATGGTTTGGGCCCTGTGATGTCTCATAAATTGGGCTGTGTGTTATCTTATAGATGGTTTGGGCTGGGTGTTGTCTCATAGATGGTTTGTGCTGTGTATTGTCTCACAGATGGTTTTGGCTGTTGTATCATAGATGGTTTGGGCTGTTCTCTCATAGATGGTTTGGGTTGTTGTTGTCTCATAGATGGTTTGGGCTGTGTGTTGTCTCACAGATGGTTTGGGCTTTGTGTTGTCTCATAGATGGTTTGGGCTGTGTGTTGTCTCATAGGTGGTTTGGGCTGTGTGTTGTCTCACAGAGGGTTTGGGCTGTGTGTTATCTCATAGATGGTTTGGGCTTTTTGTTCATAGGTTCATAGGTTCATACTAGGCTATCTGCCCTAGGGCATTTATAAGCCTAGCCAGAGTGTGTTTGGCTTTCGCCACCCATTTTAAATTAATTTTGCTATGCCCTTTTTCGAGGTTAGTATACTGTGCCTCTGTCTAACAGTGACACAGAAGTGATACCCGGGATAAACCTACGATCCCCCATCCACTCATCAAGATTCCTCTTGAAGAGAGTCAATGAGGGACTCTGCCTAACCTGGACTGGGATTTTATTCCAGAGTGAAGGGAGCCTCTGGGTTATGAATCTGTCCCTCCAGCATGTCCTATTTATTTCAGTGCTGAGGTTCAAGTCTCTCGAGCGCGTGGCTCAATGGGATTTGGATTTTCTGAGGTGTAGCATGTCCATTAATTCCGGGTTGGACATGGCTTTATACGTCAGGCACAGATTGCCTCTGAGCAGGCGGTATGCCACTGAGTAGAGCTGGAGTTTCTTTAACCGGGCAGCATACGGCATATGTTTGAGCCCTTTGATCCTCTTGGTGAGGTACCTTTGGGGTCTTTCCAGTTGCTGCAGGTGTCTGGTAAGGTACATCCCAAAAGGGGCATTGTACACAATTATGGGCCTAATGAGGGATGAGTAAAGAGGCACGATGACCTCCCCTGATCTAGATGTGAATCCCTTCATGATTAGGTGGGCTTTATAAAATGTTTTTCTAACCACTTTGGCCATGTGGTTGTCAAATGAGAGACTGCTATCAACTTGGGTCCACAGGTCCCTAATTACTTCTTCTGTACTTAATGGATTACCACCTATGTGGTAATTTGTCGGCACTTTTTTTTTTGCCAAAGGGGATGACTATACACTTTTTGGCGTTTAGTTTGAGGCCATGGCTCTGGCACCAGTTGTCTGTTTCTATGAGGCCCTTTTGGAGGATGCTTGTGTCGGCTGGAGAGTCAATTATAGCACCCAGTTTGCAGTCATCTGTGAACTTGGTCAGCTACAGTCCTTCCGTGTTGGCCTGTACCTCCTAGAAATGTATACTGAACAGGAGAGGTCCCAGGACTGAGCCTTGTGGGATGCCACTTGTAACTGGTTTGGAGACTGACATGGCTCCAGCAATTCTAACCATGTGGGCTCTGTCCTTGAGCCAGTTTCCAACCCATCTAGTGACATAGGGGTTTATATTTAAGCTGGTGAGCTTATCTATAATGCCCAAGTGGGGAATTGTATCGAAGGCTTTTGCGAGGTCCAGGTAGGCTGTGTGGACCACCTTCCCCTCGTCAATGGCCTTGGTGACTGTTTCAAAGAAATTGACCAGGTTTAAGAGGCAGGATCTGCCCTTAACAAAGCCGAACTGGGTAGGATCCAGTGTCTGTAGGTCCCCAATATCTTTTTTATGAGGTCCATGATGATCCTTTCCATAGCTTTGCAGACCAAGCTAGTCAGGCTTATGGGGCGATAGTTTCCAGGATCCGTTGAGACACCACCTTTGTGGAGAGGGACCACTGTTGCTGTATGCCACTCTTTGGGTACATATCCTGTGGTAAGGCTGAGATTGAACAGTAGTTTTATGTTTGGGTTTAGCTCTTCTTGGAGTTCATGTAGAACACAGCCCAGGACACCGTCTGGTCCCATTGATGCTGTGTTTTTGCTTTGGAGAGGGCTCTTACCTGAGCATCTGAGATGTCAGGGGCAGCACTCTGCTGGGATAGATATTTGCCCTTTGGTGGGGGTGAGAAGTTTGCTGAACCTGTCAGCTAGGATGTTGGCAATGTCTGTGGGTTCGTGTATTTTTGTCATTTTGGACTAATTCTGAGCATATCTGGGAATTCCCACAGGTTCCTAACATAACTAAAGAAAGCCTTGTGATTATCCTTAGTGTCCTGTGCAATTTTTCTCTCGAAGCTGGCCTTAGACGATTTTATGAGTGCTCGTAGTTTTTTGCTAACACTGATCAGAAATGCCTTCCCTTTTGGGATTTTGCTCTATCATGTAGTAGCTTCCTCCTTCTACTGTATAGTTTGTTTATGGCTGGGGTCCACCAGACAGGACGTCTGCCTTTGGAGGATTGGGTCTTGGTTTTATTTGGGATTGCATGATCCATGCATTCCTGAAGGTGTTCATAGAATGCGTTTATAAAGGATTCTGCGGTCTGGGTCATATTTTCCACAGGCCCGGTGGCTTTGAAGGATTCCACCTCAGTTTTGAGGAGTGTGAAATTTGCTTTAGAGAAGTTTTTCACTGTGTTTTTTTGGGCAGGGGGTGGGGTCGGGATGTGAATATCCAGTGAGATTAGTTTATGGTCTGATCTTACCAGTGAGGGATACACTTCTGGTCTGGAGCATAGAGTCCCCATGTTGGTGATGATCAGGTCCAGTATGTTTTCCCCTCTTGTGGGAGTGGTAACAAGTTGTTCCATAGCATTTGAGTTTATAAATTCAATGAACCTTTGAGCTAGGGTGTTGAAGCTAGAGTAATGCTCCCAGTCTATGTTTGAGTAGTTGAAGTCGCCCAATATAATGGTGTTTGGAGAGACCTTCATATTTTCCAGTGTTCTCAGGAAGGCTTAGTGGGGTTCCTGGGTTTGGGAGGGTGGTCTGTAGCAGGCTATAAACTGGAAAGCAGTTTTACCCACTGTTAGTTGCACATGGATAGTCTCTGATGCTTCGTGCTGTGCCACCAACCTGGTGGTGTGGGTATCTTTGATGAATATTGATACTCCCCCTACTTTTCTGGTTCGGTCCAAGTTTTGGGGCCGAAAAGCATGGTATGAGGTATAACCTGGTAGTGCTGGGGTGCTCTCGGGAGCCTTGAACCAGGTTTCTGTTACTGCACAGATATTGATGTTCTCCATGCTAAGGAGAGTTTTGAGTGCATGCATCTTGAGGTTTAGACTTCTGGCGTTGAGTAGCATTACTCTTAGTTTCTTATCCCTTGTGATACCTATGGAGGTGGGTTTGTCTTTTGAGCCTTGCCTAAAAAAGGCACTATGGGGGTAGCAAGAGCCTTTGCCAATATCTGAAAGCCCAGTGGTGAGAGGTGCAAGCCATCCCTAGCGAAGCATCGTAGCCTGTCGAGCATGTCATCCCAGGCTGACAGGCACTGGATCCCCTTTGAATGACACCAATACTTAAGCCAATTGTTGAAATTGATCATCTTGTCTTCATATTGTGGCATCATTCTTGATGAGGGTAAGATACTACTCAAGGTCACGGTCATACCGGCCTGGGCCACATGCTCAGAGAGCTCCTCTATATCTCTTTTCATGTAGTCCAGGGAGGTACGTCTCAGGTCATTCACACCAGCATGGACAATGACTGAGTCATATTTGTACTTGCCTTGGAGTGACCTGAGTGCTTGTGTTATGTGGCGGATCCTAGCGCCTGACAGGCAGCTCACCGTGACCTTCTCCTTGTTCAGCCTGGTGAGCGGGACGTCAGTGTGCCTGATGATAGAGTCACCTATTACAAGTGTATCAGGTGTGTTGTTTAGCCTTAAGGGCTGTGACTGTTCAGCACACTAGCTTTGTGAGCTATGTGTTGCACGTGTTTTGTTTTGGGGTAGCGGTTGCTTGGGTGTCTTCTTTGGAGGTCTCTGCTGCTTAGGCAGATTTTTATTTAGATCCTCCGAGTATGTTTTTGTGTGTTTATGTGTTTGGTTTGCTGTCATGGTAGGTCTATGTGAGACTGGAATTGTAGTGAGTGTGGTTTCCTTCTCCTCCTGACAGGTTTCACCAGTACTGAGTTGAGAGAGCTTAGCCTCCAGTTTGGCTATATGGTTGCATCTCTCACATGTGTTGGAATTTGTTGGGAGGAGGAGAGGGTTGTCTGTGTGCATGAGACAGTTGTAACATTGCCTCAAGATTCCCAGATTCACCAGCTGGACCGGAGAGGAGTTTGACAACTGACCTTTGGACATGCTAGAATAGTATTGGGAATTCCTTTATAATTGAAAAAAAAGGGCCATTGGGAAACAAGGTACTCAAGGGGAGTTTGTGAGGGTGTAGTGCTTTTAAATTTTTAGTGCTGACTTATATAATTGCTTTAGTGAGCAAGTGCCAGGTAACTTAAATGCAATGTGTTACAGGTAACTTAAATGCAAAAATGACAAACAGTAACTTTCTTTCAAGTGAAACAAGGAAATAAGTACAGTAAGCAATGCAGATGTCACTAGGGATCCACAGAAGCTGAAAAGCCGCTTTAGGTGGAGTTAGCTTCAGGAAATAACAAGCAAACAAGCATACAAACAAAGCTAGATTCAGCAGGCCTGGATCTAGTCTATGCTACAGCAAACAAGGTGTACCAATTCCAGTAAGAAACAGTTCAAATATGCAGGCACTATAAGCCTTTAACCAGAAATTCCCAGCTCAGAAGGGCAGAGTCCAGCCTCTCCTCCCACAAGAGTACAGACCACAAACCTTCTTAATGTAAAATAACTGGCCTGAAGCCCAAGTGCTCAAACCAGAACTAATACACTTTTAGAATAACAGACACTGAGCCCTCAATCAGCAGTTCCCAACTTAGAAGGATGTAAGCTACCTGTCCTGCCACCACAGTGCAGGCCACAAACCTTCCTAATGTAAAACAACTGGTCTGAGCCCAAGTGCTTAATCCAAAAGACTTAGAATGATAGCTACACTTTAATCAAGTTACTACCAAGCAGTAATAAATACAATTGAATACTTTAAAGAATGCCTGGATTAGTGTTCAAGTTATACAAACAAAGCTAGATTCAGCAGGCCTGGATCTAGTCTATGCTACAGCAAGCAAGGTGTACCAATTTAGTAAGAAACAGTTCAAATATGCAGGCACTATAAGCCTTTAACCAGAAATTCCCAGCTCAGAATGGCAGAGTCTAGCCTCTCCTCCCACAAGAGTGCAGACCACGAACCCTCTTAATGTAAAATAACTGGCCTGAAGCCCAAGTGCTTAAACCAGAATGAATACACTTTTAGAATAACAAACACTGAGCCCTCATTCAGCAGTTCCCAACTTAGAAGGATGTAAGCTACCTGTACTGCCACTACAGTGCAGAGCACAAACCTTCTTAATGTAAAACAACTGGTCTGAAGCCCAAGTGCTTAAACTAAAAGGCTTAGAGTGAGTTACACCAAGCAGTAATAAATACAATTGAGTACTTTTAAGATGACGCAAAAGCAAAATAAAGTAGAAAGAAACACAAATACAGTAAAAGCAGATACATTTTTTTTTTTTTTGTCTCATAGATGATTTGGGTTGTTGTCTCATAGATGGTTTGGGCTTTGTTCATAGGTTCATAGGTTGGTACTAGGCTATCAGCCCTAGGGCCTATACAAGCCCAGCCATAACAATTCCCTGGCAATTTCTTCCCACACTATTTACTTCCCTGGACCCCTGTCTAGCAGGGCAACTGATGTGATCCCCGGGGTGAATTTCCTTTCTCCCATCCAATTGTCAAGGTTCCTTTTGAAGAGGGCCAAAGAGGCACTCTGCTTGACATGTATGGGCAGTCTATTCCAGAGTCTGGGGAGTCTCTGGGTCAGGAACCTATCCCTCCAGCATGTTTTGTTTATTGTGATGACAAGGTTTAGATCCCTGGAGCGTGTGACTCTGAGGGATTGGGATTTCTTTAAGTGTAGCATGTCCAACAGCTCTGGGTTTGACATGGCCTTATATGTTAAGCAGAGATCACCTCTGAGTAGGCGATATGCGACAGAGTATAGCTGGAGTTTTTTAAAACGGTCAGCGTAGGGCATCTGCTTTAGGCCTGTGATTCTTTTAGTGAGGTATTTCTGTGGCCTTTCCAGTTGTTGCAGATGTCTTGAGAGGTACATGCCAAATGGGGCATTGTATTCTATAATGGGTTTAATGAGGGATGAGTACAGTGGGACAATGACCTCCTTTTTTTCTGGATGAAAAGCCCATGTCTCATAGATGGTTTGGGCTGTGTGTTGTCTCATAGATGGTCTGGTCTGTGTGTTGTCTCATAGATGGTTTGGGCTTTGTGTTGTCTCACTGATGATTTGGATTGTGTGTTGTCTCTTAGAGTTTGCTGTGTGTTATCTCATAGATGGTTTAGGCTGTGTGTTGTCTCACAGAGTGTTTGGGCTGTGAGTGATATTTATTTATTTAATTATTACATTTGTTGACTGGGTATGTCCGACTGGGTCAGAGGCGCATTTTCTGCAGAAACCCGAGGAAAAAAGCTCCATAGTAATATATGACAATACAGAAACATTGCAACATAGTAACATTAGTACAATAGAATTGTTTTACAACATCTAGAAACAGTAAAAAATAAAAAACAAGATTCTTTTAACAAGTGGAGACCCATGAGTAAGACTCCACAGTAGAACAATACCAAGAAGTAGTAGATATTATATACTACAATCCATAGATCTATACAATTACATTTGCAGAGACAATCAAGTAGCAGTAAATATACTACAATCAGTAGGACTGTACAAGAGTAAAAACAGTACACAGAATATAAGTTAAAGTTTGCAAAATAGATGTTAGATGGTCATGTGAGGAAGGTAACTAAGGGTGGAGAAGTAGATTGTCCTGGGGAGAGGTAGGAGCACAGCCAGAGACTAGTGAGGTGTTCATTTAGGAATGATTTGGACTCATTATATACAGGATTTTTGTTATTATGTCAGGAAGGGTGTTCCAGAGTTTGACAATTTTGTGTGAATAGAGGGAGTCACCATGTTGGTTGATGGAGTTGGATACTTTAAGTAGGAGTTTGTTGGAAGATCTGAGGGCTCTGCTATTAGTATTAGGTTGAACTAAAGTGGAGATGGCAGGGCAGTTGTTGGGGTGGTAGATTATTTTGTGGGCTAAAGATAGTTGATTAAGAGATAGAAGGTGAGGGAGCTCTAGCCAGTTTAACATTGAAAGAGCTGAACAGTGGTGGGATCTGGGTGGGTGATTAATGGCACATTTAGCAGTTTTATGGTAATATGGTTCTAGATTGTTGAGGTCAGATTTTCAAGGGTTTGTAAATATGAGACAGCCATAGAGAAGGGTAGATAGAACATGGGAGTGAACAGTGGCTAGTCTGGCATTGGGAGTTAGGAATGATTCGGCTCTGTATAGGGTACATAGTTTGGTGTGGACTTTTTTGATGGTTTGGGTAAAGTGTATGTCAAATTTGAGATTGTCTATGGTGACACCTAAAAGTTTTGTGTGATTAGTGGGGGCAATTTTAGTACCATTTGCAGAGGTCACTGATAGTGAGAACTGGGAAGTCTTTTGTTTTTTTGGTACTAAAAACTATGATTTTGGTTTGGTGGGGATTTAAAATGAGCTGATGTTGATATCATATATGGTTTGGGCTGTGTGTTGTCTCATAGATTGTTTGGGCTGTTGTTGTCTTATAGAATGTTTGGGCTGTTTCTGTCTCATAGATTGTTTGGGCTGTTGTGTTGTCTCAGATGGTTTGGGCTGTGTGTTGTCTCATAGATGGTTTGGGCTGTGTGTTGTCTCATAGATGGTTTGGGCTGTGTGTTGTCTCATAGATGGTTTGGGCTGTTTCTGTCTCATAGATGGTTTGGGCTGTGTGTTGTCTCATAGATGGTTTGGGCTGTTGTCTCATAGATGGTTTGGATTGTGGGTTGTCTCATAGATTGTTTGGGCAATTTGTTGTCTCATAGACTGTTTGGTTTTTGTGGTGTCCCCTAGTTTGTTTGAGCTGTGTGTTGTCTCATAGGTTGTTTGGGCTGTTGTCTCATAGATTGTTTGGGCTGTTTCTGTCTCATAGATGGTTTGGGCTGTGTGTTGTCTCATAGATGGTTTGGGCTGTTGTCTCATAGATGGTTTGGATTGTGGGTTGTCTCATAGATTGTTTGGGCTATTTGTTGTCTTATAGACTGTTTGGGCTTTGTGGTGTCCCCTAGTTTGTTTGAGCTGTGTGTTGTCTCATAGGTTGTTTGGGCTGTTGTCTCATAGATTGTTTGGGCTGTTTCTGTCTCATAGATGGTTTCGACAGTGTGCTGTCTCATAGATGGTTTGGATTGTAGGTTGTCTTATAGATTGTTAGGGCTATGTGTTGTCTCATAGACTGTTTGGGCTTTGTGCTGCCCACTAGTTTGTTTGGGCTGTGTGTTGTCTCATAGATTGTTGGGCAGTTGTTCTCTCATAGATGGTTTGGGCTGTGTGTTGTCTTATAGATTGCTTGGGCTGTTGTTGTCTCATAGATTGTTTGGGCTGTTTCTGTCTCATAGAGTGTTTGGGCAGTGTGCTGACTTATAGATAGTTTGTATTGTGCTTTGTCTCATAGATTGTTTGGGCTATGTGTTGTCTCATAGACTGTTTGGGCTTTGTGCTGTCCCTTAGTTTGTTTGGGCTGTGTGTTGTCTCATAGATTGTTGGGCTGTTGTTGTCTCATAGATGGTTTGGACTGTGTGTTGTCTCATAATTGTTTTGGGCTGTATGTTGTCTCATAGATGGTTTGAGCTGTATGTTGTCTCATAAATGGTTTGGGCTATGTGATGTCTCATAAATTGTTTTGGCTGTGTGTTATCTCATAGATGGTTTAGGTCATGTGTTGTCTCATAGATGGTTTAGGCAGTTGTCTCATAGATGATCTGGGCTTTGTGTTGTCTCATAGATGGTTTGGGCTTTGTGTTGTCTCATAGATGGTTTGGCTGTATGTTGTCTCATAGATGGTCTGAGCTGTGTGATGTCTCATATATGGTTTGGTCTGTGTCTTATGTCATAGATTGTTTGGGCTTTGTGTTGTATCATAGATGTTTGGGCTGTGTGTTGTCTCATAGATGATTTGGGCTGTATGTTGTCTCATAGATGGTCTGGGCTGTGTGATGTCTCATATATGGTTTGGTCTGTGTCTTATGTCATAGATGGTTTGGGCTTTGTGTTGTATCATAGATGTTTGGGCTGTGTGTTGTCGCATAGATGATTTGGGCTGTATGTTGTCTCATAGATGGTTTGGGCTGTGTGATGTCTCATATATTGTTTGGGCTGTGTGTTATCTCAAAAATTGTTTGGGCTGTGTGTAATCTCATAGATATTTTGAGCTGTCTGTTGTCTCATAGATTGTTTGGCGTGTGTGTTGTCTCATAGGTGGTTTGGGCTGTGTGTTGTCTCACAGATGGTTTGGGCTGTTTGTTGCCTCATAGATTCTTTGGGCTGTTTGTTGCCTCATAGATTCTTTGGGCTGTTTGTTGTATCATAGATGGTTTGGGCTATGTCTTGTCTCAAAGATTATTTGGGCTGTGTGTTGTGGATTGGGATGTGTGTTGTCTCATAGATGACTTGGGTCATGTGTTTTCTCATAGATGGTTTGGGCTGTGGGTTGTGTCATAGATGGTGTGACTCATTGTTGTCTCAGATGCTTTAGGTTGTGTGTTGTCTCACAGAGTGTTTGGCTGCATCTTGTCTCATAGATTGTTTGGGCTGTGCATTGTCTCATAGATGGTTTGGGATGTGTGTTTTCTCATAGATGGTTTTGGCTGTGTGTTGTCTCATAGAGTGAGCTGTGTGTTATCACATAGATTGTTTGGGCCATGTGTTATCTCATAGATTGCTTGAGCCGTTTCTTGTCTCATAGATGGTTTGGGCTGAGCGTTGTCTGATAAATGGTTTGGGCTGTGCGTTACGTCATAGATGGTGTGGGCTATTATTTTCTCATACATGGTTTAGGCTGTTGCTGTCTCATAGATTATTTGTGCTGTTGTTCTCTTATAGATGGTTTTGGCTTTGTATTATCTCATAGATTGCTTGGTCTACATGCTGTTTGGGTTGTGTCTTATCTCATAGATTGTTTGGGCTGTGTGTTGTATCATAAATGTTTGGGCTGTTTGCTGTCTCATAGAAGATTTGGGCTGTTGTTGTTTCATAAATGGTTTGGGCTGTGTGTTTCCTCATAGATGGGTTGGGTTTTGTGTTGTCTCATATATGGTTTGGCTGTTTGTTGCCTCATAAATTGTTTGGGCTGTTTGTTGTCTCATAGATTGTTTGGGCTGTGTGTTGTCTCATAGATTGTTTGGGTTGTATGTTGTCTCATAGATGGTTTGAGCTATTTGTTGTCTCATATATGGTTTGGCTGTGTGTTGTCTCATAGATTGTTTGGGTCATATGTTGTCTCATAGATGGTTTGGGCTGTTACAAAGGCATGCATCTGGAGCTTTTCTCCCTGGGCCTCAGTTAAAAATTGGCCCGTTCCAAGTTGGACTTTCCCAGTAAACAAATGTTAAATAAATAAATAAATTGTTTCATAGATGGTTTGGGCTGTGTGTTGTCTCATAGATGGTTTGGGTTGTGTGTAGTCTCATCGATGGTTTGGGCTGTGTGTTGTCTCATAGATGGTTTGGGTTGTGTGTTGTCTCATCGATGGTTTGGGCTGTGTGTTGTCTCATAGATGGTTTGGGTTGTGTGTTGTATCATAGATGGTTTGGGCTATGTATTGTCTCATAGATGGTTTGGGCTGTGTGTTATATTATAGATGGTTTGGGCTGTGTGTTGTCTCACAGATTGTTTGGGTTGTGTGTTGTCTCATCGATGGTTTGGGCTGTGTGTTGTCTCATAGATGGTTTGGGCTTTGTGTTGTATTATAGAGGGTTTGGGCTGTGTGTTGTCTCATAGATTGTTTGGGCTATGTGTTGTCTCATAGATGGTTTGGGCTTTGTGTTGTGTTACAGATGGTTTGGGCTGTGTGTTGTCTCATAGATGGTTTGGGCTGTGTGTTGTCTCACAAATTGTTTGGGTTGTATGTTGTCTCATAGATGGTTTGGGCTGTTGTCTCATAGAAGATTTGGGTTGTTTCTGTCTCACAGATTGTTTGGGCTGTTGTGTTGTCTCTTAGATGGTTTGGGCTGTTGTCTCATAGATGGTTTGGATTGTGGGTTGTCTCATAGATTGTTTGGGCTATTTGTTGTCTCATAGACTGTTTCGGCTTTGTGGTGTCCCCTAGTTTGTTTGGGCTTTGTGTTATCTCATAGGTTGTTTGGGCTGTTGTCTCATATATTGTTTGGGCTATTTCTGTCTCAGAGAGTGTTGGGGCTATGTGTTGTCTCATAGACTGTTTGGGCTTTGTGCTGTCCACTAGTTTGTTTGGGCTGTGTGTTGTCTCATAAATTGTTGGGCTGTTGTTCTCTCGTAGATAGTTTGGGCTGTGTGTTGTCTCATAGATTGCTTGGGCTGTTGTTGACTCATAGATTGTGTGGGCTGTTTCTGTCTCATACAGTGTTTGGAGAGTGTGCTGACTCATAGATAGTTTGTATTGTGGGTTGTCTCTTAGATTGTTTGGGCTATGTGTTGTCTCATAGACTGTTTGGGCTTTGTGCTGTCCCCTAGTTTGTTTGGGCTGTGTGTTGTCTCATAGATTGTTGGGCTGTTGTTGTCTCATAGATGGTTTGGACTGTGTGTTGTCTCATATATGGTTTGGGCTGTATGATGTCTCATAGATGGTTTGGGTCATGTATTTTCTCATAGATGGTTTGAGCTGTATGTTGTCTCTTAGATGGTTAGGGCCATGTGATGTCTCATAAATTGTTTGGGCTGTGTGTTAACTTATAGATGGTTTGGGCTGTGTGTTGTCTCATAGATGGTTTAGGTCATGTGTTGTCTCATATATGGTTTGGCTGTTTGTTGTCTCATAGATGGTTTGGGCTGTGTGTTGTCTCCCTTGATGGGTTGGGCTGTTGTCTCCCTTGATGGTTTGGGCTGTGTGTTGTCTCATAGATGGTTTGGGCTGTATGCTGTCTCATAGATGGTCTGGGCTGTGTGATGTCTCATATATGGTTTGAGCTGTGTCTTATCTCATAGATTGGGCTGTGTGTTATATCATAGATGTTTGGGCTGTGTGTTGTCTCATAGATGATTTGGGCTGTATGTTGTCTCACAAATGGTTTGGGCTGTGTAATGTCTCATATATGGTTTGGGCTGTGTGTTATCTCAAAGATTGTTTGGGCTGTGTAATCTCATAGATATTTTGAGCTGTCTGTTGTCTCATAGATTGTTTGGGCTGTGTGTTGTCTCACAGATGGTTTGAGCTGTGAGTTGTGTCAAAGATGGTGTGGCTTATTGTTGTCTCAGATGCTTTAGGTTGTGTGTTGTCTCACAGAGTGTTTCGCTGTGTGTTGCCTCATAGATCGTTTGGGCTGTTTATTGTATCATAGATGGTATGGTCTGCGTCTTGTCTCATAGATTGTTTTTGCTGTGTGTTGTCTCATAGATAGCTTGGGCTGTGTGTTATTTCATAGATGGTTTGGGAAGTGTGTTTTCTCATCGATGATTTGGGCTGTGTGTTGTCTCATAGAGTGAGCTGTGTGTTGTCACATAGATTGGGCCGTGTGTTATCTCATAGATTGCTTGGACTGTTTGTTGTCTCATAGATGGTTTGGGCTGAGCGTTGTCTGATAAATGGTTTGGACTGTGTGTTGTTTCATAGTTGGTGTGGGCTATTATTGTCTCATACATGGTTTAGGCTGTAGCTGTCTCATAGATTATTTGTGCTGTTGTTCTCTTATAGATGGTTTGGGCTGTGTATTATCTCATAGATTGCTTGGTCTACATGCTGTTTGGGTTGTGTCTTATCTCATAGATTGTTTGGGCTGTGTGTTGTATCATAAATGTTTGGGCTGTTTGCTGTCTCATAGAAGGTTTGGGCTGTTGTTGTTTCATAAATGGTTTGGGCTGTGTGTTTCCTCATAGATGGGTTGGGCTTTGTGTTGTCTTATATATGGTTTGGCTGTTTGTTGCCTCATAGATTGTTTGGGCTGTTTGTTGTCTCATAGATTGTTGGGGCTGTGTGTTGTCTCATAGATTGTTTGGGTTGTACGTTGTCTCATAGATGGTTTGAGCTATTTGATGTCTCATATATGGTTTGGCTGTGTGTTGTCTCATAGATTGTTTGGGTCATATATGTAGAAAACAGCTGAAAAACACTGAAACTGATAAAACACAGAAACTGTAAGGGTAAATCCAATGGCTTGAAAATACAGACACCAAAAATTAGCACTTTCATTCCCTTGTGAACTTCAGAAATAATAACACTCCACTGATATCCTTTTTTATATACAAGTTAATTAATCACATGGTAAATGATCTCATAAAATAAATGAGTTAATTGATTCTCTTAAAAAACACTACAATAAAATATAATTATATCTAAACAAGAAACTTGATATAGGAAATTATTGTAAAAATAAATATATGTATATACTTATTAAATTTAATACTATTTCATTTGTAAAAGACACTTTAAATTGATTGTTTCTTTTAAACCAGGAGCAAATTCTGCTCCTAAATGCAGTTGCCAAAGGGATTCTTTACATTCTAAACTGACCTTAACATCACCAATAAATGCCCCTGATGGAACACAATCCCTTACAGAAAAAAATAAATTTCTTGAAATCTTTACAAAGCAAAGAGTGTTTAGCCAAAGCATTAACTAAATCTTTTTTCTTTATGGCTAAAAGATGTTCACTAATCCTTTTTCTAAGGCATCTTGTAGTCATGCCTATATAGAAACTAGGACACATTGAACACTGAGCAATGTAAACCACCTTCTCGGTACTGCATGTATAATAACGTTTGGACCAATATGTTTTGTTTAGGTGTGAAACATATATTGAAGAGGAATTACTTATAAACCTGCACTGTCTGCAGGCATTACATGCGTAGGTACCCTTAGCTAAAATTCTTGGACCTTTATTTTCATCTCCTACTTTATTTGTCCATTCTAACATATTTTTAGTATTTTTTGTTTTTTTTTTTAACAAATTTAGGTCCTTCACCTATAATATTTGTCAATTCCTGATTTCCTAACAAAATTTTCCAATTATCCACTATTATCTTTTTTATACACCACATTTCATTTGTAATAGGCAAAACAAAAGCAGAAAAAAAATTCTTTGTCAGGGCAATTGACTCTTCCATTATCAGTTGTCCCAAAATTGGATGAATGAAAAAACAAAATGGGGCAAACTTTGTCTTTTCTAAGTGCTATCACTTCATTGGCTATAATTTGTAACCACCCTGAGTCATAGCCCCTTGAAATAAAAAACTTTTTAATAATCTCCAGTTCTTGAAAAAACATAGCATCCTGTGATGTAAGCCTACTAAGCCTAATAATTTGTCCCTTAACTACTCCTTTTTTTCATATGAAATGGATGTAAACTAGTTTTGTGTAAATATTGATTAGCAAAGGTTGCTTTTCTATATATACTGCTAATAAATTGCTTTGTGATGTTGTCATAAGTTAGATGCAAATCTAGGAAATTGATACTCTCCCCATATTCACCTAACGTGAACTTGAGGAACACAGTAGTACTGTTTAGGTATTCTACAAATTTTCCAAAATCTTCACGAGTACCATGCCAAAGAAAAAACAAATCATCTATATATCGATGATAGAATAAAATATTATCTCCAAAAGTGTTATTATTATCAAGAAATTCATTTTCCCATTTTGCCATCACAAGATTGGCATATGCTGGAGCTACCTTAGCTCCCATTGCCACTCCAGCAATTTGTTTATAAAATAACTTATTAAAGGTAAAAAAAATTATTGTCAAGTACCAACTCCATCAGGGTACAAATTGTATTGATTTTAGTAGTACTAAAAATATTTTTATTAGTTAAGTAATCTCTCAAAAAATCAATACCTACTTCTTGATCTATACATGTGTATAATGAAACTACATCTAGAGAAGCAAAACTAAAACACTTTCCTCTAGTATCCAATTCACGTAGTAATTCTAATAAATGCCAAGAATCTCTAAGGTAGTATTTAGATGCTTGCATAACAGGGTTAAGAAAATAATCTAACCAGGTGGAAATAGGCTCCGTTTTAGAATTGTGTGCCGAAATATTAGGTCTAAAAGGGGGATTCTGGCTGTCTTTTTGTATTTTGGGAATACCAAAGAGATTAGCCATTTGAGGATGTGGAACTATTAGATAGGTATAACTCTGATGGTTTAATTCTTCTTGACAAAACATATCAAATAGACAAGTGTCTATTTTCATAAAACTTTGTAAGATAAAACTCATTTCAACTTTTTTATATGTTTTGTCATCAGTCAACATCTCCTCCATATTCTTATTATAAGTGTCGACATCCATAATGACTATTTTTCCACCCTTGTCGGCCTTCATAACTCTTACTTCCCTGTTTTCTTGGAGAGTCTTAAAAGCTTCTAATTCAGAAGCTTCTAAATTAATGACTTCCTTGTTCGGTTTAATAGCTCTAAAACCTGCCTCACAGATATTTTGAAAAACCTGCAATGTACCCATAGGTGGTGGATTAAAGGTACTTGTTTTCTTAGGACCTAAATTAAAATCTTGGTGATGGATATCATGCAAAATATATCTTAAATTCAATTTTCTTAAAGTTAACCTAAAATCAACCAAAGTTTTAGCAATGTTAAAGGAATTTCCAGGAATAAAAGAGAATCCCTTCTTTAAAACTTGTATAGTGGTTTGGGTCATATGTTGTCTCATAGATGGTTTGGGCTGTTACAAAGACATGCATCTGGAGCTTTTCTCCCTGGGCCTCAGTTGAAAATTGGCCCGTTCCAAGTTGGACTTTCCCAGTAAACAAATGTTAAATAAATAAATTGTTTCATAGATGGTTTGGGCTGTGTGTTGTCTCATACATTTCTTGGGCTGTGTGCTGTCTCATACATTGTTTGATCTTTGTGCTGTGCCATAGATGGTTTGAGTTGTGTGTTGTCTCACAGATCGTTTGGTCTGTGTGCTATATCATAGATGGTTTGGGCTGTGTGTTGTCTCATAGATGGTTTAGGCTTTGTGTTGTATTATAGATGATTTGAGCTGTGTGTTGTCTCACAGATTGGCTTGTGTATTGTATCAGAGATGGTTTGGGCTGTGTGTTGTCGCATGCATTGTTTGGGCTGTGTGTTGTATCATAGAGGGTCTGGGCTATGTGTTGTCTCACATATTGTTTGGGTCATGTGTTGTCTCACACATTGTTTGGGTTGTGTGTTGTATCATAGATGGTTTGGGCTTTGTGTTGTATTATAGATGATTTGGGCTGTGTGTTGTCCCACAGACTGTTTGGGTCATGTGTTGTCTCACAGATTGTTTGGGTTATATGTTGTATCATAGAGAGGTTTGGGCTGTGTGTTATATTATAGATGGTTTGGGCTGTGTGTTGTATCACATATTGTTTGGGTTGTGTGTTGTTTCATAGACAGTTTGGGCTGTGTGTTGTCTCACAAATTGTTTGGGCTGTGTGTTGTCTCACATATTGTTTGGTTTGTGTGTTGTATCATAGATGGTTTGGGCTGTGTGTTGTCTCATAGATGGTTTGGGCTTTGTGTTGTATTATAGATGATTTGAGCTGTGTGTTGTCTCAGATTGGCTTGTGTATTGTATTAGAGATGGTTTGGGCTGTGTGTTGTCTCACAGATTGTTTGGGTTGTGTTTTGTCTCACAAATTGTTTGAGTTGTATGTTGTCTCACAGATTGTTTGGGTTGTTTGTAGTTTCATTGACCTTATTACTGCCCTCACCATGAGGTATAACAGCACACATTTCCAGTACTGCATTGTGAATTTATTTATTTATTTATTCATTTACTCACTTACTTACCCTTTGTTGACCGTGTCTAGTTCAACTGGGCCTGTTCATAGGTTCATAGGTTCATAGGTAGATACTAGGCTATCTGCCCTAGGGCATTTATAAGCCTAGCCAGAGTGTATTTGGCTTCCACCTCCCTATTAGATTAGCCTACTGTGCCTCTGTAAAGTAGGTCACAGAAGGTACCCTTTTAAGATTAGTTTACTGTGTCTCTGTCTAGCAGGGACACAGAAGAGATCCCAGGGGTGAATTTGTGATTTCCCATCCACACGTCCAGATTTCGCTTGAAGAGGGTCAGCGAGGGGCTATGTCTAAAATGAACTGGGATTCTATTCCAGAGTGAGGGGAGCATCTGGGAAATGAATCTGTCCCTTCAGCATGTCCTATTTATTTTTGGCTGAGGTTTGGGTCCCTGGAGCATGTAGCTCTAAGGGACTTGGATTTTTTGAGGTGGAGCATGTCCATTAATTCTGGGTTTGACATGGCTTTGTACGTCAGGCATAGATCACCTCTGAGTAGGCAGTAAGTAACTGAGTAGAGCTGGAGTTTCTTTAGTCAAGCTGCATAGGATATCTATTTGTAGCCCATGATCCTCTTGGTGAGGTACTTTTGGGGTCTCTCCAGTTGCTGCAGGTGTCGGGTAAGGTACATCCCAAAAGGGGCATTGTATTCAATTATGGCTCTGATGAGTGATGAGTAGAGGGGCACAATGACCTCTCCTGATCTAGATGCGAACCCTTTCATGATAAGGTGGGCTATATAGAAGGTCTTTCTAACCACTTTGGCAATGTGATTATCAAAGGAGAGATTACTATCTATGTTGGTCCCCAAATCGCTAATTACTTCTTCTGTACTTAATGGATTACTACCTATGTGGTAATTTGTGGGCACCTTGTTTTTCCCAATGGGGATGACTATATACTTTTTAGCATTTAGCTTGAGGCCGTGGCTCTGGCACTAAGCATCCGTCTCTGTGAGACCCTTTTGGAGGATGCTTGTGTCAGCTGGAGATTCGATTATGGCCCCCAGTTTGCAGTCATCTGCAAACTTTGTCAGCCATAAGCCCCCCGTGTTAGCCTGAACCTCAGAGAAGTATATACCGAACAAGAGAGGTCCCAGAACTGAGTCCTGTGGGACGCCACTTGTAACTGGTTTGGATTTGGACATGGCACCTGCGATTCTGACCATGTGGGTTCTATCTCTGAGCCAGTTTGCAACACATCTTGTGATATAGGGGTTGATATTTAAGCTGGTAAGCTTATTTATGATGCCCGAGTGGGGTATTGTGTCGAAGGCTTTTGCGAGGTCCAGGTAGGCTGTGTGGACTACCTTGCCCTCATCTATGGCTTTGGTAACTGTTTCAAAGAAATCAACTAGGTTTAAGAGGCAAGATCTGCCTTTAACAAAGCCGAATTGGGTAGGGTCCAGTGTCTGGAGGCTCCCAATGTCTTTGTTTATGAGTTCCATGATAATACGCTCCATAGCTTTACAGACCAGACTAGTCAGGCTTATGGGGCGATAGTTTCCATTGTCCGTTGTGGCACCACCTTTGTGGAGTGGGACCACTGTAGCTGTATGCCATTCTTTGGGTACATATCCTGTAGTAAGGCTAAGTTTGAACAGTGACTTAATGTGAGGGTTCAGTTCTTCTTGGAGCTCGTGTAAGACACAGCCTGGGACACCGTCTGGTCCCATAGATGCTGTGTTTTTTGCTTTGGAGAGGGCAGCTTTCACCTGTGCATCTGTGATGTCAGGGAGGTTACAGTCAGTTGGGATAGGCATTTGCTCCTTTGGGGGGGGAAGGGGGGGAGAAGTTTGCACTGAATCTGTCTGCCAGGATGTTGGCTATGTCTGTAGGTTCGGTATATTTTGTACCATTATGCAACAATTCAGAGCATATCTGGGAGTTTCCGCCCATGTTCCTGACATAACTAAAGAAGGCCTTGTGATTATCTTTAGTGTCTAGGGCAATTTTTCTTTCAAAACTGGCCTTTGATGATTTTATGAGGGATCGAAGTTTCTTACTAATACTGATCAGAGATGCCTTCCCTTTTTGGGATTTTGCTCTGTCATGTAGTAGCTTCCTCCTTCTGTTGTATAGCTTATTTATGGCAGGGGTCCACCAGACCAGTCTCCTGTTTTTGGAGGAGTGAGTCTTGGTTTTATTTGGGATAGCATGATCCATGCATTCCTGCAGGTGCTCATAGAATGCATTTGTAAAGGATCCTGCGGATTGGGCTGTATTATCCTCTGGCCCAGGGGATTTGAAGGATTCCACCTCAGTCTTGAGAAGTGCAAAGTTGGCTTTTGAGAAATTCTTTACAGTGATTTCCTTGGCTGGGGGTGGGGACAGCATATGGATGTCCAGGGAAATTTGTTTATGGTCTGATCTTACCAATGAGGGGTTTACCTCTGGTGTGGAACATAGAGTCCCCATGTTGGTGATGACCAGGTCCAATATGTTGTTCCCTCTTGTGGGAGTGGTGACCAGTTGTTCCATTGAGTTAGAGTTTATAAATTCAAGGAACCATTGGGCGAGGGTGTTTGGGCTTGAGTAGTTTTCCCAGTCAATGTTTAGGTAGTTGAAGTCACCCAATAACATAGTGTTTGGAGAGACCTTCATATTCTCCAGTGTTCTCAGGAATGCCAAGTGGGGTTCCTGTAATAGGGAGGGTGTTCTGTAGCAGGCTACAAACTGAAAGGCAGTTTAGCCCACTGTTAGTTGCACATGGATGGTTTCCGATGCTTCGTGCTTTGCCACTAACCTGGAGATGTAGGTATCTTTGATGAATATAGATACTCCCCCTCTTTTGTGCTTCGGTCCGAGTTTTGGGGCCGAAACGCATGGTATGAGTTATAACCTGGTAGTGCTGGGGTGCTCTCAGGAGCCTTGAACCAGGTTTCTGTTACTGCACAGACATCGATTTTCTCCATACTGAGGAGAGCCTGGAGTGCGTGCATCTTAAGGTTTAGACTTCTGGCATTGAGTAGCATTACCTTTAGTTTTTTTATCCTTGGGTTGTCTATGGAGGTGGGTTTGTCCTTTGAGCCTTACCTAAAAAAGGCACTATGGGGGTGGCAAGAGCCTTGGCCAGTATACAAAAGCCTAAGGGTGACAGGTGCAAGCCATCCCTAGCGAAGCAACGTGGCTTGTCGAGCATGTCATCCCAGGCTGACAGACACTGGATCCCCTTTGAATGACACAAATACTTTAGCCAATTGTTGAAACTGATCATTTTGTCTTTATAAAGTGGCATCATTCTTGGTGAGGGCAAGATGCTACTCAAGGTCAGGGTCATACCAGCCTGGGCTACATGGTCAGAGAGCTCCTCTATGTCTCTTTTCATGTAGTCCAGGGAGGTACATCTCAGGTCATTCACACCAGCATGCACAATGATGGAGTCATACTTGTACTTGCTTTGGAGTGACCTGAGTGCTTGCATTATGTGGCGGATCCTGGCACCCGACAGGCAGCTTACAGTGACCTTCTCCTTGTTCAGTCTGGTGAGTGGGACGTCAGTGTGCCGGACAATAAAGTCCCCTATAACAAGTGTATTTTGGTGTGTTGTTTGGCCTTAAGGGCTGTGACTGTGAGGCACACTGATTTTGTGAGATATGTGATTCATGGGTATTGTTGAGGAGTGGCTGTTGCTTGGATATCTGCTTAGGAGGTCTTTGCTGTTTAGGCAGATTTTTATTTAGAGCCTCCGAGTATGTTTTTGTGTGTGTGGCCTCTTTTCAGCGGAGACCTGAGGAAGTATTCATATTAACTAGAGAAAACTTGGCCAAGGCCAGTGAGTCTTATAGTGCAATATTAAAAATTATGTTAATAGTTCACCAATACTTCTAATAAGTGCTCAAGGAACTTCCCCTAACCTTTTTGATAAGTGCTATAGTATATTTTGTATACAACTGAGCTACCAACAAATCAGGTAGATACAACCTTAGTTTAACATGTCATCTGAAGAACCACGCATTCAGAAGTGCCGCACCTGCTTTTAAGTAGTGGAAAATTAATTCAACTGCCTGGTATAGGAATTAAACCCACAAACGTTTGCATCATAGACAAAGACGCTAATCTGACTGCCAATATTTAGCTGTAAATAATTCATGTTTGATTATATTAACTGCAGTCTATTTAATGGTTTCATTTCATTTGTGCTAACTTGACTTTAGGATAAGTAGGAGTAACAGTATGAGAGATATGCAGGTACTGTAAGGGACCTTGTGATGTGTACAGATTTCAACTTATGAAGGATCATAGTGGAATGTTTAGACACAGTAAAAATGTTATGGCCTATATCCAACATATTATGTTAGTTGCTGTGTTTACAGTTTTAACAAGGAGTACTGCACTTTCTCACCAAAGGGGAAAAATCAGTTAATTATGTATTACCCAGGTCACCATAGCTCTCAACTTCTTTGCTCAAGAATTCTGGACAAAGCCAAAAAAATATTGGGGGAACAAAAGGCCAAAATCAGTACTGGTTGTTTAACTGTTACTCAAATTCACTTAAAAAATTGATAGAACAACATGTTTTGCATTAACATGCATTTTCTGATCAAATAAAACATGAAACGTTAATGTCTCACATTAATGAATGACATAAATCGTCAATGAATTATTAGAAAACCAAACATTTTATATAGGCCAGGACAAAAATGATAAGGCAAAAATCATGAATATTGTGGGAAGTTGAAAAGTATGCAGACTACCATATCAAGGAAGCAATTATTATATAAGTTAGTAATCATAATGCCTGAATGCAGTATGACATAGACATAACTAGAGGTCATACATTTGACAACTGATGACCTACAGGAGGTCAGTGACTGCATGTTTCATTTAAACAGACCTTCAGACTTCTAAAGGAAAATCACTAAGCCTTCAATTTGATAGCTATTTAAGATAATATTTGCTCTTGCTTATATTATTACAATTGAGTAACCCAGTAGTGTGATCTACAGAGGTCCATAAATATAATTAGACACTGGATAAAGAACTCTACGCATACAATATCAGGCTATTAATGACTTGCTTGTCCTTTAGTAAAAGTGTAATATATTTGTGTGTCTAAAGGATAGATGATTATAAATGCAGCGATAAAGCCATTTGTATTTAAAGCATGGATGTACAAAGATTATCACTTAATCAGCATCTGGGGATTAGCTGATTCACCATATTCTTGTCAAGATGGCAATTTAAAAATGTAAATATTCTGTATTGGCTGAGTATAGCCCAATGATGATACTACCAAATATTTGTGCTCCTGAAGGGAAAAAGTTTATCTGTTTAACATAGCAATATTATAAATGTTAATGGCTACCTCCTACTGTCAGTGTCAGGTGTTTATTACTAATGTTAGTAAATCAGTTGTTTATTACTAAAGTTAGCAAATGACAGAAATACATTGTTCTATCGTCTGGTATCTCTAGTTATGTAACCTGGGTTTGGCACTGGACATAGTGTGAAATGGACATTGTAAATTTGATTGACATCAGCAGAGTCAAGGTACCCCTTAGCAATACAGTAAGAATGAATACCTTATCTAGTTCATAATCTGTTTCAAGGTCATACAAATGGAAGTGTTCCTCTTATGCAAGGTAGAGGGACATGATGAACTTTATGTAGACTTCTGTAGGGATTCCATGTGTTAGAAACATATATCTTAGTGGTTCATTTGCAGTAATCTGATAAATAATTGTACACAACACAATGCGTGTGTTAGAAATATGTAACTTTTTTTTTATTAAATATTTGTTAACCGAGAAAGTTTGACTTGGAACAAAGCCAATTTTCACCGGAGGCCTGGGAAGAAATGCTCCAGACACATGTCTTTGTAACATGAGAGGAAATAGGAGCACCCAGAGAAAACGCACACAAACACAGGGAGGACATGCAAACTCCACATAGAAGGCACTCCAAACAAGAATAGAACCTGAGAACCTCTTGCTGTGAGGTGACAACACTACCACTGGACCACTGCGCCATGCAACCTTAGTGGTTCATTTCCAGCAATCTGATAAATAATTGTACACAACACAAAATACAGTTCTATATATTACACTATTGTTTATGTGCTATCATTTCAAAACATTGTTGTTTGTTTTTAATAAGTTTCTTGAGAGTTCTAATTCAAGGTTATATCTAAATAAAAGTATTACATAGAGTTGTTGTTATTTTACTTGGGATGACTTCAAAATCTTTGGAAACACTTAATATAAAGTATGTAAAGCCTGTGGTTTATACATTTCTGTAAGTAGTCAATATTTAATTACACTTGAACCTGTTAGGATTCATCAGATGATAGCAGTTACTTATAGTTAGAAATTATTAAGGTTGCTCTGTCTAATACTGTGTATGATAAATTCAATACACACCTGCAAGTATAAATCATTTTAAGCAAGCCACTGTTGGTAGATCCAGTCCACCAAACTGTTTCAAAATGTCAAACTCTAATCTTATAAGCATAAACATGCCTATGGAAGCAGGAAACACACAGAACGGACAAGAGACATTCTTTAATAGATAAAACAAATATAATAAATATAATAATAAATTGCCACAAGTGCTTTCGTCTCTGACTATTCAGAGACTTTATCAAGATAAAATAGCAGCCAGGGAATAAAAACTTAAATAGCAGCACCCAACGGCACCACCCAATCAAAATCACACAACCTACACAAAATAATTAAAAGACACATTAATAAGCTCTAATCTTACCCTGAGCTTATACAGGGAGAAACAGGAAACTCTCTCCTCAGATGGGAAAGTTGTGACTACAACCAGCTACATTTTAGATTGAAATATTTTCAAAGAATATATGCACTATTTTGTTTTAAAAAGTAGTTTCTGGTGCATTTTCTGTTATTGCGCTCCCATCTGGAGTGACCACTTTGAAGAGTAAACATTACTGGTGAAGTATTTGTGCAAAGAATTTTCATGATTTTTTTCACTTTTTGCTAAACATTACAAAGGGATGTACAAGCTGATGTCTGTTACGATCTGAGACTTACGTTCACTAGGAATTCATTTATCTGTTTGCATGTACTCCATTTGTTAATTAGTTTTGAACAGTCAGCATTACTAACTAGTTAGAAATTGCACTGGATTTTGGACTGGACTTGTTAAATTATTATACTAGAAATATAACCTATTTGTTGAAGATAGTTTATACCTATTTTATGGTTGGTTTACGTTTTTGCATAATTTAGACAGAGGTTTTTAAAGATGATATGTGCAGACATGAAGAGTTTACACTCCTTGCACACTTGCTACATCTGAGGAACTCTGCACCCTTCATGTCACACACAACAATCCTTTGTGATAAAACTTAAATGTACACTTGCTATATAAATTTCCCATTACAGTTGTGCATGTACAAGAAACAAATGTAGATACTTCTCAGTTAAATTAATTAAGTGAGACAAAACATGAATAAATCATACTACAGCAGCTAGACATGACCATAATAAAAATGTTGTCACCACTACTATTAAAACATTATTAACAGTCTCAGTGACATTGAGTTCAGTGGAAAGGGAAGGTAAATTCTATATCCTTCAGCTCTCTAGGTCATGGGAAGGTAAATTATATTTCCTTTAGTTCTCTGGTCATGGGAAGGTAAATTCTATATCCTTAAGTTCTCTAAATTACGGGAGGGTAAATTCTATATCCTTCAGATCTCTATGTCAGAGAAAGGTAAATTCTATATCATTCAGTTCTCTATGGAAAAGGAAGGTAAATTCTATATGCTTCAGTTCTCTAGGTCAAGGAAGGGAAAATTCTAAATCATTCAGTTTTCAAGGTCATGGGAAGGTAAATTCTATATACTTCAGTTCCCTAAGCCAAGGGAAGGCAAATTCTATATCCTTCAGTTCTCTATGTCAAGGGAAGGTAAATTCTATATCCTTCAGTTCTCAAGGCCATGGGAAGGTAAATTCTATAGCCTTCAGTTCTCAATGTCAAGGGAAGGTAAATTCTATATCCTTCAGTTCTCTAGGTAATAGGAAGGTAAATTCTAAATCTTTCACGTCTCTAGGTCAAGGGAAGGTAAATTATATATGCTCCAGTTCTCTATATCATGGGAAGGTAAATTCTATATACTTCAGTTCTCTAGGTCATGGGAAGGTAAATTCTATATCCTTCAGTCCTCTCGGTCATGGGAAGTTAAATTCTATATCCTTCAGTTCTCTAGGTCATGGGAAGGTAAATTCTATATCCTTCAGTTCTCTATGTCAAGGGGAGGTAAATTCTATATCCTTCAGTTCTCTATGTCAAGGGAAGGTAAATTCTATATCCTTCATTTCCTTACGTCAAGGGAAGGTAAATTCTATATCCTTCCATTCTCTAGGTCATGGGAAGGTAAATTCTATATCCTGCAGTTCTCTAGGTCATGGGAAGGTAAATTCTATATCCTTCAGTTTTTGAGGTCATTGGATGGTAAATTCTATATCTCTCATTTCTACATATCAAGGGAAGGCAAATTCTATATCCTTCAGTTCTCTAGGTCAAGGGATGGTAAATTCTATATACTTCAGTTCTCTAGGTCAAGGGAAGGTAAATTCTATATCCTTAAGTTTTCTATGTCAAGGGAAGGTAAATTCTATATCATTCAGTTCTCTATGTCAAGGGAAGGTAAATTCCATATTCTTCAGTGCTCTAGGCCATGGGAAGGTAAATTCTGTATCCTTCAGTTCTGTAGGTCATGAGAAGGTAAATTCTATAGTCTTCAGTTCACTATGTCAAAGGAAGGTAAATTATGTATCCTTCAGTTCTCCACGTCATGGGAAGGTAAATTCTATATTCTTCAGATCTGTATGTCAAGAAAAGGTAAATTCTATATCCTTCAGTTCTCTAGGTCATGGAAAGGTGAATTCTATATCATTTAGTTCTTTATGACAAGGGAAGACAAATTATATACCATCCAGTTCTCTAGGTCAAGGGAAGGTAAATTCTGTATCCTTCAGTTCTCTAGGTCATGTGAAAGGTAAATTCTATATCCTTCAATTCTCTATGTCAAGGGAAGGTAAATTCTATATCCTTCAGTTCTCTATGTCGAGGGAATATAAATTCTATATTCTTCAGTTCTCTAGGTCATGGGGAGGTAAATTCTATATCCTTCAGTTCTCTAGGTCATGGAAAGGTAAATTCTATATCATACAGTTCCCTGTGTCAAGGGAAGGTAAATTCTAGATCCTTCAGTTCTCTAGGTCATAGGAACGGAAATTCTATATCCCTCAGTTGTCTAGGTTATGAGAAGGTAAATTCAAAATCCGTCAGTTCTCTAGGTCATTGAAAGGTCAATTATATCTCCTTCAGTTCTCTAGGTCATGGGAAAGTAAATTCTATATCCTTCAGTTCTCTATGTGAAGGGAAGATAAATTCTAAATTATTCAGTTCTCTATGTCAAGGGAATGTAAATTCTATATCCTTTAGTTCTCAATATCAAGGGAAGGTAAATTTTATATAATTCAGTTCTCTATGTCAAGGGAAACTAAATTCTATGTCCTTCAGTTCTCTATGTCAAGAGAAGGAAAATTCTATATCCTTCAGTTCTCTAGGCCATGGGAGGGTAAATTCTACATCCTTCAGTTCTTTAGGTCATGGGAATGTAAATTCTATATCCTTCAGTTCTCTATGCAAGGGAAGTTAAATTCTATATCATTCAGATATCTAGGTCATGGGAAGGTAAATTATATATCCTTCAGTTCTCTATATCAAGGGAAGGTAAATTCTATATCCTTGTGTTCTCTAGGTCAAGGGAACATAAATTCTATATCCGTCAGTTCAGTAAGTCAAAAGAATGTTAATTCTATATCCTTCAGTTCTCTAGGTCATGGAAAGGGAAATTCTATATCCTTTAGCTCTTTATGACAAGGGAAGATAAATTATATATCATTCAGTTCTCTAGGTCAAGGGAAGGTAAATTCTGTATTCTTCAGTTCTCTAGGTGATGTGAAAGGTAAATTCTATATCCTTCAATTCTCTAGGTCATAGGAAGGTAAATTTAATGTCCTTCAGTTCTCTAGGTCATGGGGAGGTAAATTCTATATCCTTCAGTTCTCTAGGTCATAGGAAGGTAAATTCTATATCATTCAGTTCCCTGTGTCAAGGGAAGGTAAATTATATATCCTTCAGTTCTCTAGGTCATAGAAAGGTACATTCTATATCCTTCAGTTGTCATGGTTATGAGAAGGTAAATCCTAAATCCTTCGATTCTCTAGGTCATTGAAAGTTAAATTCTATATTTTTTCAGTTCTCTATGTCAAGGGAAGGTAAATTCTAAATTCTTCAGTTCTTTAGGTTAAGGGAAGGTAAGTTATATATCCTTTAAATCTCAATATCAAAGGAAGGTAAATTCTATATCATTCAGTTCTCTACGTCAAGGGAAGCTAAATTCTATATCCTTCAAATCTCTATGTCAAGAGAAGGAAAATTCTGTATCCTTCAATTCTCTAGGCCATGGGAGGGTAAATTCTATAACCTTCAGTTCTTTAGGTCATGGAAATGTAAATTCTATATCCTTCAGTTCTCTATGTCAAACAAAATAAATTCTAAAACCTTCAGTTCTCTAGGTCAAGGGAAGGTAAACTCTATATCCTTCAGTTCTCTAGGTCATGGGAAGGTAAATTCTATATCCTTCAGTTCTCTATGCCAAGGGAAGGTAAATTCTATATCCTTCAGTTATATGTATGAAGGGAAAGTAAATTCTATATCCTTCAGTTCTCTAGGTCATGGAAAGGTAAATTCTATATCCTTCAGTTCTCTATGTCAAGGGAAGGTAAATTCTATATCCTTCAGTTATCTAGGTCATGGGAAGGTAAATTATATATCCTTCAGTTCTCTATGTTATGGGAAGGTAAATGCTATATCTTTCAGTTCCCTATCTCAAAGGAAGGTAAATTCTATATCCTTCAGTTCTCTTGGTCATGGGAAGATAAATTCTATATCATTCAGTTGTCTAGGTCATGGGAAGGTAAATTCTAAATCTTTCAGTTGTCTAGGTCATTGGAAGGTAAATTCAATATCCTTCAGTTCTCTCTGTCAAGGGAAGGTAAATTCTATATCCTTCAGTTATCTAGGCCATGGGAAGGTAAATTCTATATCCTTCAGTCCTCTAGTCATGGGAAGGTAAATTCTATATCCTTCAGATCTTTAGGTCATGGGAAGGTAAATTCTATATCCTTCATTTCTCTAGGTCATCGGAATGTAAATTCCATATTCTTCAGTTCTCTAGGTCACACGAAGGTAAATTCTATATCCTTCAGTTCTCTAGGGTATGGGAAGTTAAATTCTATATCTTTCAGTTCCCTATCTCAAGGGAAGGTAAATTCTATATCCTTCAGTTCTCTTGGTCATGGGAAGACAAATTCTATTTCCTTCAGTTGTCTAGGTCATGGGAAGGTAAATTCTAAATCCTTCAGTTGTCTAAGTCACGGGAAGGTAAATTCAATATCCTTCAGTTCTCTATGTCAAGGGAAGGTAAATTCTATATCCTTCAGTTATCTAGGTCGTGGGAAGGTAAATTATTTATCCTTCAGTTCTCTAGGTTATGGGAAGGTAAATTCTATATCTTTCAGTTCCCTATCTCAAGGGAAGGTAAATTCTATATCCTTCAGTTGTCTAGGTCATGGGAAGGTAAATTCTAAATCCTTCAGTTGTCTAGGTCATGGGAAGGTAAATTCTAAATCCTTCAGTTGTCTAAGTCAGGAGAAGGTAAATTCGATATCCTTCAGTTCTCTCTGTCAATGGAAGGAAAATTCTAAATCCTTCAGTTATCTAGGTCATGGGAAGGTAAATTATATATCCTTCAGTTCTCTAGGTTATGGGAAGGTAAATTCTATATCTTTCAGTTCCCTATCTCATGGGAAGGAAAATTCTAAATCCTTCAGTTCTCTAGGTCATGGAAAGGTAAATTCTATATCCTTCAGATCTCTGGGTCATGGGAAGGTAAATTCTATATCCTTCATTTCTCTAGGTCATCGGAATGTAAATTCCATATTCTTCAGTTCCCTAGGTCACATGAAGGTAAATTCTATATCTTTCAGTTCTCTAGGTCAAGGGAAGGTAAATTCTATATACTTCAGTTCTCTAATTCATGCAAAGTTAAATTCTATATCCTTCAGTTCTCTATGTCTAGGGAATGTAAATTCTATATCCTTCAGTTCTCTATGTCTAGGGAAAGTAAATTCTATATCCTTCAGTTCTCTAGGTCATGGGAAGATAAATTCTATATCCTTCAGTTCTCTATGTCAAGGGAAGGTAAATTCTATATCCTTCAGTTCTCTAGGTCACGGGAAGGTAAATTTTATATCCTTTGGATCTCTAGGTCATGGGAAGGTAAATTCTATATCCTTCGTTTCTCTAGGTCATCAGAATGTAAATTCCATATTCTTCAGTTCTCTAAGTCACGCGAAGGTAAATTCTATATCCTTCAGTTCTCTATGTCAAGGGAAGGTAAATTCTTTATTTTTCAGTTCTCCATGTCAAGGGAGGTAAATTCTATATCTTCAGTTCTCTACATCAAGGGAAGGTAAATTCTATATCCTTCAGTTCTCTAGCCCAAGGGAAGGTAAATTCTATATCCTTCAGTTCTCTAGGTCACGGGAAGGTAAATTCTATATCCTTCAGATCTCTAAGTCATGGGAAGGTAAATTCTATATCCTTCATTTCTCTAGGTCATCGGAGTGTAAATTCCATATTCTTCAGTTCTCTAGGTCACGCGAAGGTAAATTCTATATCCTTCAGTTCTTTATGTCATGGGAAGGTAAACTCTATAGCCTTCAGTTCTCAATGTCAAGGGAAGGTACATTCTATATCCTTCAGTTCTCTAGGTCAAGGGAGGGAAAATTCTAAATCATTCAGTTTTCTAGGTCATGGGAAGGTAAATTCTATATCCTTCAGTTCTCTATGTCAAGGGAAGGTAAATTCTATATCCTTCAGCTCTCAAGGCCATAGAAAGGTAATTTCTATATCCTTCAGTTCTGTAGGTCATGGAAAGGTAAATTCTATAGCCTTCAGTTCTCAATGTCAAGGGAAGGTAAATTCTATATCCTTCAATTCTCTAAGTCATGGGAAGGTAAATTCTAAATCTTTCAGGTCTCGAGGTCAAGGGAAGGTAAATTATATATGCTTCAGTTCTCTATATCATGGGAAGGTAAATTCTATATCTTTCAGTTCTGTAGGTCATGGGAAGTTACATTCTATATCCTTCAGTCCTCTTGGTCATGGGAAGTTAAATTCTATATCCTTCAGTTCTCTAGGTCATGGGAAGGTAAATTCTATATCATTCAGTTCTCGAGGTCATGGGAAGGTAAATTCTATATCTCTCAGTTCTACATGTCAAGGGAAGGCAAATTCTATATCCTTCAGTCCTCTAGGTCAAGGGACGGTAAATTCTATATCCTTCAGTTCACTAGGTCAAGGGAAGGTAAATTCTATATCCTTAAGTTTTCTATGTCAAGGGAAGGTAAATTCTGTATCATTCAGTTCTCTATGTCAAGGGAAGGTAAATTCCATATTCTTCAGTTCTCTAGGCCATGGGAAGGCAAATTATGTATCCTTCAGTTCAGTAGGTCATGGGAAGGTAAATTCTATATTCTTCAGATCTCTATGTCAAGCAAAGTGAAATTCTATATCCTTCAGTTCTTTAGGTCATGGAAAGGTAAATTCTATATCCTTTAGTTCTTTATGACAAGGGAAGATAAATTCTATATCATTGAATTCTCTAGGTCAAGGGAAGGTAAATTCTATATCATTCAGTTCTCTAGGTCATGTGAAAGGTAAATTCTATATCCTTCAATTCTCTATGTCAAGGGAAGGTAAATTCTATATCCTTCAGTTCTCTATGTCAAGGGAAGGTAAATTCTATATCCATCAGTTCTCTAGGTCATGGGGAGGCAAATTCTATATCCTTCAGTTCTCTAGGTCATGGGAAGGTAAATTCTATATTATTCAGTTCCCTGTGTCAAGGGAATGTAAATTCTGTATCCTTCAGTTCTCTAGGTCATAGGAAGGTAAATTCTATATCCTTCAGTTGTCTAGGTTATAAAAAGGTAAATCCAAAATCTGTCAGTTCTCTAGGTCATTGAAAGGTAAATTCTATATCCTTCAGTTCTCTAGGTCATGGGAAAGTAAATTCTATATCCTTCAGTTCTCTATGTCAAGAGAAGGTAAATTCTAAATTCTTCAGTTCTCTAGGTCAAGGGAAGGTAAATTCTATATCCTTTAGTTCTCAAAATCAAGGGATGGTAAATTCTATATCATTCAGTACTCTATGTCAAGGGAAGCTAAATTCTATATCCTTCAGTTCTCTATGTCAAGAGAAGGAAAATTCTATATCCTTCAGTTCTCTAGGCCATGGGAGGGTAAATTCTATATCCTTCAGTTCTTTGGGTCATGGGAATGTAAATTCTATATCCTTCAGTTCTCTATATCAAGGGAAGGCAAATTCTATATCCTTCTTTACTCTAGGTCAAGGGAACATAAATTCTATATCCGTCAGTTCAGTAAGTCAAAAGAATGTTAATTCTATATCCTTCAGTTCTCTATGTCAAGGGAAGGTAAATTCTATATCCTTTAGTTCTCTATGTCAAATGGAGATAAATTCTATATCCTTCAGTTCTCTAGGTCAGGGGAAGGTAAACTCTATATCCTTCAGTTCTCTAGATCATGGGAAGGTAAATTCTTTATCCTACAGTTCTCTATGCCAAGGGAAGGTAAATTCTATATCCTTCAGTTATCTGTGTGAAGGGAAAGTAAATTCTATATCCTTCATTTCTCTAGGTTATGGGAAGGTAAATTCTACATCCTTCTGTTCTCTAGGTCATGGGAAGGTAAATTCTATATCTTTCAGTTCTCTATGTCAAGGGAAGGTAAATTATATATCCTTCAGTTATCTAGGTCATGGGAAGGTAAATTATATATCCTTCAGTTCTCTAGGTTATGGGAAGGTAAATGCTATATCTTTCAGTTCCCTATCTCAAAGGAAGGTAAATTCTATATCCTTCAGTTCTCTTGGTCATGGGAAGATAAATTCTATATCATTCAGTTGTCTAGGTCATGGGAAGGTAAATTCTAAATCTTTCAGTTGTCTAGGCCATGGGAAGGTAAATTCTATATCCTTCAGTCCTCTAGTCATGGGAAGGTAAATTCTATATCCTTCAGATCTCTAGGTCATGGGAAGGTAAATTCTATATCCTTCATTTCTCTAGGTCATCGGAATGTAAATTCCATATTCTTCAGTTCTCTAGGTCACGCAAAGGCAAATTCTATATCCTTCAATTCTCTAGGTGAAGGGAAGGTAAATTCTATATACTTCAGTTCTCTAATTCATAGGAAGTTAAATTCTATATCCTTCAGTTCTCTATGTCTAGGGAAAGTAAATTCTATATCCTTCAGTTCTTTATGTCTAGGGAAAGTAAATTCTATATCCTTCAGTTCTCTAGGTCATGGGAAGATAGATTCTGCATCCTTCAGTTATCTATGTCAAGGGAAGGTAAATTCTATATCTTTCAGTTATCTATGTCAAGGGAAGGTAAATACTATATCCTCCGTTCTCTAAGTCAAGGGAAGGTAAATTCTATATCCTTCAGTTCTCGAGGTCATGGGAAGGTAAATTCTATATCTCTCAGTTCTACATATCAAGGGGAAGTAAATTCTATATCCTTAAGTTTTCTATGTCAAGGGAAGGTAAATTCTATAGCATTCAGTTATCTACGTCAAGGGAAGGTAAATTCCATACTCTTCAGTTCTCTAGTCCATGGGAAGGTAAATTCTGTATCCTTCAGTTCTGTAGGTCATGGGAAGGTAAATTCTATAGCCTTCAGTTCACTGTGTCAAAGGAAGGTAAATTATGTATCCTTCAGTTCTCCAAGTCATGGGAAGGTAAATTCTATATTCTTTAGTTCTTTATGAAAAGGGAAGATAAATTATATATCATTCAGTTCCCTAGGTCAAGGGAAGGGTAATTCTGTATCCTTCAGTTCTCTAGGTCATGTAAAAGGTAAATTCTATATCCTTCAAATCTCTATGTCAAGGGAAGGAAAATTATATATCCTTCAGTTCTCCATGTCGAGGGAAGGTAAATTCTATATCATTCAGTTCTCTACGTCAAGGGAAGCTAAATTCTATATCCTTCAAATCTCTATGTCAAGAGAAGGAAAATTCTGAATCCTTCAATTCTCTAGGCCATGGGAGGGTAAATTCTATAACCTTCAGTTCTTTAGGTCATGGAAATGTAAATTCTATATCCTTCAGTTCTCTATGTCAAACGAAATAAATTCTAAAACCTTCAGTTCTCTAGGTCAAGGGAAGGTAAACTCTATATCCTTCAGTTCTCTAGGTCATGGGAAGGTAAATTCTATATCCTTCAGTTCTCTATGCCAAGGGAAGGTAAATTCTATATCCTTCAGTTATATGTATGAAGGGAAAGCAAATTCTATATCCTTCAGTTCTCTATGTCAAGGGAAGGTAAATTCTATATCCTTCAGTTCTCAAGGCCATGGGGAGGTAAATACTATAGCCTTCAGTTCTCAATGTCAAGGGAAGGTAAATTCTATATCCTTCAGTTCTCTAGGTAATAGGAAGGTAAATTCTAAATCTTTCACGTCTCTAGGTCAAGGGAAGGTAAATTATATATGCTTCAGTTCTCTATATCATGGGAAGGTAAATTCTATATACTTCAGTTCTCTAGGTCATGGGAAGGTAAATTTTATATCCTTCAGTCCTCTCGGTCATGGGAAGTTAAATTCTATATCCTTCAGTTCTCTCGGTCATGGGAAGGTAAATTCTATATCCTTCAGTTCTCTATGTCAAGGGGAGGTAAATTCTATATCCTTCAGTTCTCTATGTCAAGGGAAGGTAAATTCTATATCCTTCATTTCCTTACGTCAAGGGAAGGTAAATTCTATATCCTTCAGTTCTCTATGTCATGGGAAGGTAAATTCTATATCCTTCAGTTTTCGTGGTCATGGGAAGTTAAATTCTATATCTCTCAGTTCTACATGTCAAGGGAAGGCAACTTTTATATCCTTCAGTTCTCTAGGTCAAGGGGCGGTAAATTCTATATCCATCAGTTCTCTAGGTCAAGGGAAGGTAAATTCTATATCCTTAAGTTTTCTATGTCAAGGGAAGGTAAATTCTGTATCATTCAGTTCTCTATGTCAAGGGAAGGTAAATTCCATATTCTTCAGTTCTCTAGGCCATGGGAAGGTAAATTCTGTATACTTCAGTTCTGTAGGTCATAGGTTCATAGGTTCATAGGTTTATACTAGGCTATCTGCCCTAAGGCATTTATAAGCCTAGCCCAAATTATTGTGGCTTACGCCACCCCTTATATGAAAAAATACTGTGCCCATTAGTTTGTTGTGCCTCTGTCCAGCAGTGACCCAGAGATGATTCCCGGGGTAAACCTACGATCTCCCATCCACAGGTCTAGATTTCTCTTGAACAGAGTCAGCGAGGTGCTCTGCCTCACATGGACCGGGATTTTATTCCACAGCATAGGGAGTCTCTGAGTGATAAATCTATCCCTCCAGCATGTCCTATTTATATCCGTGCTAAGGTTTAAGTCGCTTGCTCTAGTGGTTTTGGTGGATTTGGATTTTTGAGGTGGAGCATGTCCATTAATTTCGGTTGGACATGGCCTTGTATGTCAGGCACATGTCACCTCTGAGCAGACGGTATGCGACTGAATAGAGCTGGAGTTTCTTCAATCTGGCAGCATATGACAGATTTTGGAGTCCCTTTATCCTTTTGGTGAGGAACTTTTGGGGTCTCTCCAATTGCTGCAGATGTCGGGTGAGATACATCCCGAATGGGGCATTGTACTCGATCATTGGTCTGATAAGTGAAGAGTACAGGGAACAATGACCTCACTAGATCTGGATGTGAATCCTTCATGATCAGGTGGGCAATGTAGAAGGTCTTTCTAACCACTTTAGCAATGTGAGTGTCAAAGAAAGGCCACTGTCAACCTGGGTCCCCAGGTCCCTGATAACCTCTTCTGTGCTTAGTGGATTGCCACCTATATGGTAGCTTGGGGTTACCTTGTTTTCCGAAGGGTATGACTATACATTTTTGGCGTTTAACTTCAGGCCATGGCTCTGACACCAGCTATCTGTTTCAGTGAGTCCCTTCTGAAGGATATCCGTGTCCGATGCACTTTCCACTATGGCTTCCAGTTTGCAGTCATCTGCAAACTTTGTCAGCCAAAGTCCTCCCATGTTGGCCTGTACTTGAGAAGTAGATGCCAAACAATAGGGGCCAAGGACCGAGCCCTGTGGGACACCACTTGTGACCGGCTTGGAGTCTGACACAGCACCAGCAACTCTAACCCTGTGGGTTCTGTCCTTAAGCCAGTTTGCAACCCATCTTGTGACATATGGGTTTACATTTAAGCTGGTAGTTTTTCTACAATACCCGAGGGGTATTGTGTCGAAAGCCTTTGCAAGGTCAAGGTAGGCTGTATGGACTGCCTTTCCTCATCAATGGCCTTGGTGACTATTTCAAGAAGTCGACCAAGTTCAAAAGGCATGATCTTCCCTTGACAGAGCCAAACTGGGTCGGGTCCAATGTCTGCAAGTCCCTATATCTTTGTTTATGAGCTCCATTATGATCCTCTCCATAGCTTTGCAGACTAGACTTGTTAAGCTTATGGGGCAGTAATTACCAGGGTCCGTGGGCGCCACCTTTGTGGAGTGGGACCACAGTTGCCGCGCCACACTCCTTGGGCACGTATCCTGTGGTAAGGCTGAGATTAAACAGCTGCCTTATGTGGGTTTAATTCCTCATTTAGCTCAGGTAGCACACAGGGGACACCATCCGTCCCATTGATGCTGTGTTTTTAGCTTTAGAGAGCAGCTTTCACCTGCGCATTTGAGATGTCCGGGAGGCTACACTCGGCTGGGATAGTTATCTCTCCTTTAGGGGAGAGGGGGTGAAGTTTGCACTGAACCTGTCTGCCAGTATGTTGGCAATGTCTGTGGGTTCAGTGATTTTTGTATCATTTTGGACTAATTCTGAGCATATCTGTGAGTTTCCACCCAGGTTCCTAACATAGCTGAAAAAGGCCTTATGATTGTCCTTTGAATCCATGGCAATTTTTCTCTCAAAATTGGCCTTAGTTGATTTTATGAGTGCTCGTATTTTTTACTAATAATGATCAGGGGTGACTTCCTTTTATGGATTTTGTTCTATCATGTAATAGCTTTCTCCTCTTATTGTAAAGTTTGTTAATGGCTGGGGTCCACCAGACTGGACGTTTGCCCTTTGTGGAAAGAGTCTTGGTTTTATTTGGGATTGCCTGATCCATGCAGTCCTGGAGGTGTTCATAGAAGGCATTTGTAAGGGCTTCCGCAGCTTGGGTTGTGGTTTCCTCTGACTCAGGGGCCTTGAAGGATACCACACCAGTCTTGAGTAGTGTGAAGTTTGCTTTAGAGAAGTTCTTCACTATGGTCTTTTTGTTTGGGGTGGGGGCGATGTGGATTTCCAGTGAGATTAGTTTATGATCAGATCTCACCAATGAGGGATATACTTCGTGTGGAACATTTTGTCCCCATGTTTGTGACAATGAGATCTAGTATATTTTCTCCTCTTGTGGGAACAGTGACTAGCTGTTCCATGGCATTTGAATTTATGAACTCCAGGAACCATTGGGCTAGAAAGTTAGGGCTTGAGTAATGTTCCCAGTCTATATTCAGGTAGTTGAAGTCACCCAATATGATGGTGTTTGGAGATACATTTATACCCTCCAGTGTCTTCAGGAAGGCTGTGTGGGGTTCCTGAGTTTGAGAGGGTGGCCTGTAGCATGCTACAATTTGTAGAGCAGTTTTGCCTATGGTTAGTTGCACCTGGATGGTTTCGAGCTTCATGCGTTGCCACCAACCTGGAGGTGTGAGTATCCTTTATGAATATGGATACACCCCCTCCTTTTGTGGAGTGGTCCGGGTTTTGGGGCCGGAACGCATGATATGAGGTAAAACCTAATAGTGCCGGGGTGCTCTCAGGAGCCTTGAACCAGGTTTCAGTTACAGCACAGACATCGATGTTCTCCATACTGAGAAGGGCCTCGAGTGCGTGCATTTTGAGATTTAGACTTCTGGCATTGAGCAGCATTACCCTCAATTTCTTCCCATTTTTGTTTTCTAGGGTGGTAGGTTTAGAATTTGAGCCTTGCCTAAAAAAGGCACTATGGGAAGGTAAATTCTATAGCCTTCAGTTCTCTATGTCAAAGGAAGGTAAATTATGTATCCTTCAGTTCTCTACGTCATGGTAAGGTAAATTCTATATTCTTCAGATCTCTATGTCAAGCAAAGTGAAATTCTATATCCTTCAGTTCTTTAGGTCATGGAAAGGTAAATTCTATATCCTTTAGTTCTTTATGACAAGGGAAGATAAATTCTATATCATTCATTTCTCTAGGTCAAGGGAAGGTAAATTCTGTATCCTTCCATTCTCTAGGTCATGTGAAAGGTAAATTCTATATCCTTCAATTCTCTATGTCAAGGGAAAGTACATTCTATATCCTTCAGTTCTCTATGTCGAGGGAAGGTAAATTCTATATCCTTCAGTTCTCTATGTCATGGGGAGGTAAATTCTATATCTTTCTCTTCTCTAGGTCATGGGAAGGTAAATTCTATATCATACAGTTCCCTGTGTCAAGGGAAGGTAAATTCTAGATCCTTCAGTTCTCTAGGTCATAGGAACGTAAATTCTATATCCCTCAGTTGTCTAGGTTATGAGAAGGTAAATTCAAAATCCGTCAGTTCTCTAGGTCATTGAAATGTCAATTATATATCCTTCAGTTCTCTAGGTCATGGGAAAGTAAATTCTATATCCTTCAGTTCTCTATGTGAAGGGAAGGTAAATTCTAAATTATTCAGTTCTCTACGTCAAGGGAAGGTAAATTCTATATCCTTTAGTTCTCAATATCAAAGGAAGGTAAATTCTATATCATTCAGTTCTCTATGTCAAGGGAAGCTAAATTCTATATCCTTCAGGTCTCTATGTCAAGAGAAGGAAAATTCTATATCCTTCAATTCTCTAGGCCATGGGAGGGTAAATTCTACATCCTTCAGTTCTTTAGGTCATGGGAATGTAACTTCTATATCCTTCAGTTCTCTATGCAAGGGAAGTTAAATTCTATATCTGTCAGTTCTCTAGGTCATGGGATGGTAAATTATATATCCTTCAGTTCTCTTTATCAAGGGAAGGTAAATTCTATGTCCTTCTTTTCTCTAGGTCAAGGGAACATAAATTCTATATCCGTCAGTTTTGTAAGTCAAAAGAAGGTTAATTCTATATCCTTCAGTTCTCTAGGTCATGGAAAGGGAAATTCTATATCCTTTAGTTCTTTATGACAAGGGAAGACAAATTATATACCATCCAGTTCTCTAGGTCAAGGGAAGGTAAATTCTGTATCCTTCAGTTCTCTAGGTCATGTGAAAGGTAAATTCTATATCCTTAAATTCTCTATGTCATGGGGAGGTAAATTCTATATCCTTTAGTTCTCTAGGTCATAGGAAGGTAAATTCTATATCATTCAGTTCCCTGTGTCAAGGGAAGGTAAATTATATATCCTTCAGTTCTCTAGGTCATAGAAAGGTAAATTCTATACCCTTCAGTTGTCTAGGTTATGAGAAGGTAAATCCTAAATCCTTCAATTCTCTAGGTCATTGAAAGTTAAATTCTATATTTTTTCAGTTCTCTATGTCAAGGGAAGGTAAATTCTAAATTCTTCAGTTCTTTAGGTTAAGGGAAGGTAAGTTCTATATCCATTAGTTCTCAATATCAAGGGAAGGTAAATTCTATATCATTCAGTTCTCTATGTCAAGGGAAGCTAAATTCTCTATCCTTCAAATCTCTATGTCAAGTCAAGGAAAATTCTGTATTCTTCAATTCTCTAGGCCATGGGTGGGTAAGTTCTATATCCTTCAGTTCTTTAGGTCATGGGAATGTAAATTCTATATCCTTCAGTTCTCTATGTCAAACAAAATAAATTATATATCCTTCAGTTCTCTAGGTTAAGGGAAGGTAAACTCTATATCCTTCAGTTCTCTAGGTCATGGGAAGGTAAATTCTATATCCTTCAGTTCTCTATGGCAAGGGAAAGTAAATTCTATATACTTCAGTTAACTGTGTGAAGGGAAAGTAAATTCTATATCCTTCAGTTCTCTAGGTCATGGAAAGGTAAATTCTATATCCTTCAGTTCTCTATGTGAGGGGAAGGTAAATTCTATATCCTTCAGTTATCTAGGTCATGGGAAGGTAAATTATATATCCTTCAGTTCTCTAGGGTATGGGAAGTTAAATTCTATATCTTTCAGTTCCCTATCTCAAGGGAAGGTAAATTCTATATCCTTCAGTTCTCTTGGTCATGGGAAGACAAATTCTATTTCCTTCAGTTGTCTAGGTCATGGGAAGGTAAATTCTAAATCCTTCAGTTGTCTAAGTCACGGGAAGGTAAATTCAATATCCTTCAGTTCTCTCTGTCAAGGGAAGGTAAATTCTACATCCTTCAGTTATCTATGCCATGAGAAGGTAAATTATATATCCTTCAGTTCTCTAGGTTATGGGAAGGTAAATTCTATATCTTTCAGTTCCCTATCTCATGGGAAGGTAAATTCTATATCCTTCAGTTCTCTAGGTCATGAGAAGATAAATTCTATATCCTTCAGATCTCTAGGTCATGGGAAGGTAAATTCTATATCCTTCATTTCTCTAGGTCATCGGAATGTAAATTCCATATTCTTCAGTTCTCTAGGTCACACGAAGGTAAATTCTATATCCTTCAGTTCTCTAGGTCAAGGGAAGGTAAATTCTATATACTTCAGTTCTCTAATTCATAGGAAGTTAAATTCTATATCCTTCAGTTCTCTATGTCTAGGGAAAGTAAATTCTATATCCTTCAGTTCTCTAGGTCATGGGAAGATAAATTCTATATCCTTCAGTTCTCTATGTCAAGGGAAGGTAAATTCTATATCCTTCAGATCTCTGGGTCATGGGAAGGTAAATTCTATATTCTTCATTTCTCTAGGTCATCGGAATGTAAATTCCATTTTCTTCAGTTCTCTATGTCACGCGAAGGTAAATTCTATATCCTTCAGTTATCTACATCAAAGGAAGGTAAATTCTTTGTTTTTCAGTTCTCCATGTCAAGGGAGGTAAATTCTATATCTTCAGTTCTCTACATCAAGGGAAGGTAAATTCTATATCCTTCAGTTCTCTAGCTCAAGGGAAGGTAAATTCTATATCCTTCAGTTCTCTAGGTCACGGGAAGGTAAATTCTATATCCTTCAGATCTCTAGGTCATGGGAAGGTAAATTCTATATCCTTCATTTCTCTAGGTCATCGGAGTGTACATTCCATATTCTTTAGTTCTCTAGGTCACACGAAGGTAAATTCTATATCCTTTAGTTCTTTATGTCATGGGAAGGTAAACTCTATAGCCTTCAGTTCTCAATGTCAAGGGAAGGTACATTCTATATCCTTCAGTTCTCTAGGTCAAGGGAGGGAAAATTCTAAATCATTCAGTTTTCTATGTCATGGGAAGGTAAATTCTATATCCTTCAGTTCTCTATGTCAAGGGAAGGTAAATTCTATATCCTTCAGATCTCAAGGCCATAGAAAGGTAATTTCTATATCCTTCAGTTCTGTAGGTCATGGAAAGGTAAATTCTATAGCCTTCAGTTCTCAATGTCAAGGGAAGGTAAATTCTATATCCTTCAATTCTCTAGGTCATGGGAAGGTAAATTCTAAATCTTTCAGGTCTCGAGGTCAAGGGAAGGTAAATTATATATGCTTCAGTTCTCTATATCATGGGAAGGTAAATTCTATATCTTTCAGTTCTGTAGGTCATGGGAAGTTAAATTCTATATCCTTCAGTCCTCTTGGTCATGGGAAGTTAAATTCTATATCCTTCAGTTCTCTAGGTCATGGGAAGGTAAATTCTATATCCTTCAGTTCTCGAGGTCATGGGAAGGTAAATTCTATATCTCTCAGTTCTACATGTCAAGGGAAGGCAAATTCTATATCCTTCAGTTCTCTAGGTCAAGGGATGGTAAATTCTATATACTTCAGTTCTCTAGGTCAAGGGAAGGTAAATTCTATATCCTTAAGTTTTCTATGTCAAGGGAAGGTAAATTCTATATCATTCAGTTCTCTATGTCCAGGGAAGGTAAATTCCATATTCTTCAGTTCTCTAGGCCATGGGAAGGCAAATTCTGTATCCTTCAGTTCTGTCGATCATGAGAAGGTAAATTCTATATTCTTCAGATCTCTATGTCAAGCAAAGGTAAATTCTGTATCCTTCAGTTTTCTAGGTCATGGAAATGTAAATTCTATATCCTTTAGTTCTTTATGACAAGGGAAGATAAATTCTATATCATTCATTTCTCTAGGTCAAGGGAAGGTAAATTCTGTATCCTTCCATTCTCTAGGTCATGTGAAAGGTAAATTCTATATCCTTCAATTCTCTATGTCAAGGGAAAGTACATTCTATATCCTTCAGTTCTCTATGTCGAGGGAAGGTAAATTCTATATCCTTCAGTTCTCTATGTCATGGGGAGGTAAATTCTATATCCTTCAGTTCTCTAGGTTATGCAAAGGTAAATTCTATATCAGTCAGTTCCCTGTGTCAAGGGAAGGTAAATTCTATATCCTTCAGTTCTCTAGGTCATAGGAAGGTAAATTCTATATCCTTCAGTTGTCTAGGTTATGAGAAGGTAAATCCAAAATCTGTCAGTTCTCTAGGTCATTGAAAGGTAAATTCTATATCCTTCAGTTCTCTAGGTCATGGGAAAGTAAATTCTATATCCTTCAGTTCTCTATGTCAAGGGAAGGTAAATTCTAAATTCTTCAGTTCTCTAGGTCAAGGGAAGGTAAATTCTATATCCTTTAGTTCTCAATATCAAGGGAAGGTAAATTCTATATCATTCAGTTCTCTATGTCAAGGGAAGCTAAATTCTATATCCTTCAGGTCTCTATGTCAAGAGAAGGAAAATTCTATATCCTTCAATTCTCTAGGCCATGGGAGGGTAAATTCTATATCCTTCAGTTCTTTAGGTCATGGGAATGTAAATTCTATATCCTTCAGTTCTCTATGCAAGGGAAGTTAAATTCTATATCCTTCAGTTCTCTAGGTCATGGGAAGGTAAATTCTATATCCTTCAGTTCTCTATATCAAGGGAAGGTAAATTCTATATCCTTCTTTTCTCTAGGTCAAGGGAACATAAATTCTATATCCGTCAGTTTTGTAAGTCAAAAGAAGGTTAATTCTATATCCTTCAGTTCTCTAGGGCATGGGAAGGTAAATTCTATATCCTTTAGTTCTCTATGTCAAATGAAATAAATTATATATCCTTCAGTTCTCTAGGTCAAGGGAAGGTAAACTCTATATCCTTCAGTTCTCTAGGTCATGGGAAGGTAAATTCTATATCCTTCAGTTCTCTATGCCAAGGGAAGGTAAATTCTATATCCTTCAGTTATCTGTGTGAAGGGAAAGTAAATTCTATATCCTTCATTTCTCTAGGTTATGGGAAGGTAAATTCTATATCCTTCAGTTCTCTAGGTCATGGGAAGGTAAATTCTATATCTTTCAGTTCTCTATGTCAAGGGAAGGTAAATTATATATCCTTCAGTTATCTAGGTCATGGGAAGGTAAATTATATATCCTTCAGTTCTCTAGGTTATGGGAAGGTAAATGCTATATCTTTCAGTTCCCTATCTCAAAGGAAGGTAAATTCTATATCCTTCAGTTCTCTTGGTCATGGGAAGATAAATTCTATATCATTCAGTTGTCTAGGTCATGGGAAGGTAAATTCTAAATCTTTCAGTTGTCTAGGCCATGGGAAGGTAAATTCTATATCCTTCAGTCCTCTAGTCATGGGAAGGTAAATTCTATATCCTTCAGATCTTTAGGTCATGGGAAGGTAAATTCTATATCCTTCATTTCTCTAGGTCAAGGGAAGGTAAATTTTATATACTTCAGTCCTCTAATTCATGGGAAGTTAAATTCTATATCCTTCAGTTCTCTATGTCTAGGAAAAGTAAATTATATATCCTTCAGTTCTCTATGTCTAGGGAAAATAAATTCAATATCCTTCAGTTCTCTAGGTCATGGGAAGAAAGATTCTGCATCCTTCAGTTATCTATGTCAAGGGAAGGTAAATTGTATATCTTTCAGTTATCTATGTCAAGGGAAGGTAAATACTATATCCTCCGTTCTCTAAGTCAAGGGAAGGTAAATTCTATATCCTTCAGTTCTCTAGCTCATGGGAAGGGAACTTCTATATCCTTCAGTTCTCTATGTCAAGGGAAGGTAAATTCTATATCCTTCAGTCCTCTCGGTCATGGGAAGGTAAATTATATATCCTACAGTTCTCTAGGTCATGGGAAGGTAAATTCTATATCCTTCAGTTCTTTGTGTCAAGGTGAGTTAAATTCTATATCCTTCAGTTCTCTGTGTCAAGGGAAGGTACATTCTATATCCTTCATTTCACTACATCAAGGGAAGTTAAATTCTATATCCTTCAGTTCTCTTGGTCATGGAAAGATAAATTCTATATCCTTCAGTTGTCTAGGTCATGGGAAGGTAAATTCTAAATCCTTCAGTTGTCTAGGTCACGGGAAGGTAAATTCAATATCCTTCAGTTCTCTCTGTCAAGGGAAGGTAAATTCTATATCCTTCAGTTATCTAGGTCATGGGAAGGTAAATTATATATCCTTCAGTTCTCTAGGTTATGGGAAGGTAAATTCTATATCTTTCAGTTCCCTATCTCATGGGAAGGTAAATTCTAAATCCTTCAGTTCTCTAGGTCACGGGAAGGTAAATTCTATATCCTTCAGATCTCTAGGTCATGGGAAGGTAAATTCTATATCCTTCATTTCTCTAGGTCATCGGAATCTAAATTCCATATTCTTCATTTCTCTAGGTCACGCAAAGGCAAATTCTATATTCTTCAGTTCTCTAGGTCAAGGGAAGGTAAATTCTATATACTTCAGTTCTCTAATTCATGGGAAGTTAAATTCTACATCCTTCAGTTCTCTATGTCTAGGGAATGTACATTCAATATCCTTCAGCTCTCTATGTCTAGGGAAAGTAAATTCTTTATCCTTCAGTTCTCTAGGTCATGGGAAGATAAATTCTATATCCTTCAGTTCTCTATGCCAAGGGAAGGTAAATTCTATATCCTTCAGTTCTCTAGGTCATCGGAATGTAAATTCCATATTCTTCAGTTCTCTAAGTCACGTGAAGGTAAATTCTATATCCTTCAGTTCTCTATGTCAAGGGAAGGTAAATTCTTTATTTTTCAGTTCTCCATGTCAAGGGAGGTAAATTCTATATCTTCAGTTCTCTACATCAAGGGAAGGTAAATTCTATATCCTTCAGTTCTCTAGCTCAAGGGAAGGTAAATTCTATATCCTTCAGTTCTCTAGGTCACGGGAAGGTAAATTCTATATCCTTCAGATCTCTAAGTCATGGGAAGGTAAATTCTATATCCTTCATTGCTCTAGGTCATCGGAGTGTAAATTCCATATTCTTCAGTTCTCTAGGTCACGCGAAGGTAAATTCTATATCCTTCAGTTCTTTATGTCATGGGAAGGTAAACTCTATAGCCTTCAGTTCTCAATGTCAAGGGAAGGTACATTCTATGTCCTTCAGTTCTCTAGGTCAAGGGAGGGAAAATTCTAAATCATTCAGTTTTCTAGGTCATGGGAAGGTAAATTCTATATCCTTCAGTTCTCTATGTCAAGGGAAGGTAAATTCTATATCCTTCAGATCTCAAGGCAATAGAAAGGTAATTTTTATATCCTTCAGTTCTGTAGGTCATGGAAAGGTAAATTCTATAGCCTTCAGTTCTCAATGTCAAGGGAAGGTAAATTCTATATCCTTCAATTCTCTAGGTCATGGGAAGGTAAATTCTAAATCTTTCAGGTCTCTAGGTCAAGGGAAGGTAAATTATATATGCTTCAGTTCTCTAGGTCAAGGGAAGGTAAATTCTATATCTTTCAGTTCTCTAGGTCATGGGAAGTTAAATTCTATATCCTTCAGTCCTCTTGGTCATGGGAAGTTAAATTCTATACCCTGCAGTTCTCTAGGTCATGGGAAGGTAAATTCTATATCCTTCAGTTCTCGAGGTCATGGGAAGGTAAATTCTATATCTCTCAGTTCTACATGTCAAGGGAAGGTAAATTCTATATCCTCCAGTCCTCTAGGTCAAGGGACGGTAAATTCTATATCCTTCAGTTCACTAGGTCAAGGGAAGGTAAATTCTATATCCTTAAGTTTTCTATGTCAAGGGAAGGTAAATTCTGTATCATTCAGTTCTCTGTGTCAAGGGAAGGTAAATTCCATATTCTTCAGTTCTCTAGGCCATGGGAAGGCAAATTATGTATCCTTCAGTTCAGTAGGTCATGGGAAGGTAAATTCTATATTCTTCAGATCTCTATGTCAAGCAAAGGTAAATTCTGTATCCTTCAGTTTTCTAGGTCATGGAAATGTAAATTCTTTATCCTTTAGTTCTTTATGACAAGGGAAGATAAATTCTATATCATTGAATTCTCTAGGTCAAGGGAAGGTAAATTCTGTATCCTTCAGTTCTCTAGGTCATGTGAAAGGTAAATTCTATATCCTTCAATTCTCTATGTCAAGGGAAGGTAAATTCTATATCCTTCAGTTCTCTATGTCAAGGGAAGGTAAATTCTATATCCTTCAGTTCTCTAGGTCATGGGGAGGTAAATTCTATATCCTTCAGTTCTCTAGGTCATGGGAAGGTAAATTCTATATCATTCAGTTCCCTGTGTCAAGGGAATGTAAATTCTATATCCTTCAGTTCTCTAGGTCATAGGAAGGTAAATTCTATATCCTTCAGTTGTCTAGGTTATGAAAAAGTAAATCCAAAATCTGTCAGTTCTCTAGGTCATTGAAAGGTAAATTCTATATCCTTCAGTTCTCTAGGTCATGGGAAAGTAAATTCTATATCCTTCAGTTCTCTATGTCAAGAGAAGGTAAATTCTAAATTCTTCAGTTCTCTAGGCCATGGGAGGGTAAATTCTATATCCTTCAGTTCTTTAGGTCATGGGAATGTAAATTCTATATCCTTCAGTTCTCTATGCAAGGGAAGTTAAATTCTATATCCTTCAGTTCTCTAGGTCATGGGAAGGTAAATTCTATATCCTTCAGTTCTCTATATCAAGGGAAGGTAAATTCTATGTCCTTCTTTTCTCTAGGTCAAGGGAACATAAATTCTATATCCGTCAGTTCTATAAGTCAAAAGAAGGTTAATTCTATATCCTTCAGTTCTCTAGGGCATGGGAAGTTAAATTCTATATCCTTTAGTTCTCTATGTCAAACAAAATAAATTATATATCCTTCAGTTCTCTAGGTTAAGGGAAGGTAAACTCTATATCCTTCAGTTCTCTAGGTCATGGGAAGGTAAATTCTATATCCTTCAGTTCTCTATGCCAAGGGAAGGTAAATTCTATATCCTTCAGTTATCTGTGTGAAGGGAAAGTAAATTCTATATCCTTCATTTCTCTAGGTTATGGGAAGGTAAATTCTATATCCTTCAGTTCTCTAGGTCATGGAAAGGTAAATTCTATATCCTTCAGTTCTCTATGTCAGGGGAAGGTAAATTCTATATCCTTCAGTTATCTAGGTCATGGGAAGGTAAATTATTTATCCTTCAGTTCTCTAGGTTATGGGAAGGTAAATTCTATATCTTTCAGTTCCCTATCTCAAGGGAAGGTAAATTCTATATCCTTCAGTTCTCTTGGTCATGGGAAGACAAATTCTATATCCTTCAGTTGTCTAGGTCATGGGAAGGTAAATTCTAAATCCTTCAGTTGTCTAGGCCATGGGAAGGTAAATTCTATATCCTTCAGTCCTCTAGTCATGGGAAGGTAAATTCTATAGCCTTCAGATCTTTAGGTCATGGGAAGGTAAATTCTATATCCTTCAATTCTCTAGGTCAAGGGAAGGTAAATTCTATATACTTCAGTCCTCTAATTCATGGGAAGTTAAATTCTATAACCTTCAGTTCTCTATGTCTAGGAAAAGTAAATTATATATCCTTCAGTTCTCTATGTCTAGGGAAAATAAATTCAATATCCATCAGTTCTCTAGGTCATGGGAAGATAAATTCTGTATCCTTCAGTTATCTATGTCAAGGGAAGGTAAATTCTATATCTTTCAGTTATCTATGTCAAGGGAAGGTAAATACTATATCCTCAGTTCTCTAAGTCAAGGGAAGGTAAATTCTATATACTTCAGTTCCCTAGCGCATGGGAAGGTAACTTCTATATCCTTCAGTTATCTACATCAAGGGAAGGTAAATTCTATATCCTTCAGTCCTCTCGGTCATGGGAAGGTAAATTATATATCCTTCAGTTCTCCAGGTCATGGGAAGGTAAATTCTATATCCTTCAGTTCTTTGTGTCAAGGTGAGGTAAATTCTATATCCTTCAGTTCTCTGTGTCAGGGGATGGTACATTCTATATCCTTCCTTTCACTACATCAAGGGAAGGTAAATTCTATATCCTTCAGTTCTCTAGGTCATGGGAAGGTAAATTATATATCCTGCAGTTCTCTAGGTCATGGGAAGGTAAATTATATATCCTTCAGTTCTCAAGGTCATGGGAAGGTAAATTCGATATCCTTCAGTTCTCTCTGTCAATGGAAGGAAAATTCTAAATCCTTCAGTTCTCTAGGTCATGGAAAGGTAAATTCTATATCCTTCAGTTCTCTCTGTCAAGGGAAGGTAAATTCTACATCCTTCAGTTATCTATGCCATGAGAAGGTAAATTATATATCCTTCAGTTCTCTAGGTCATGAGAAGATAAATTCTATATCCTTCAGATCTCTAGGTCATGGGAAGGTAAATTCTATATCCTTCATTTCTCTAGGTCATCGGAATGTAAATTCCATTTTCTTCAGTTCTCTATGTCACGCGAAGGTAAATTCTATATCCTTCAGTTATCTACATCAAAGGAAGGTAAATTCTATATACTTCAGTTTTCTAATTCATGGGAAGGTAAATTCTATATCCTTCAGTTCTCTATGTCTAGGGAAAGTAAATTCTATATCCTTCAGTTCTCTATATCTAGGGTAAGTAAATTCTATTTCCTTCAGTTATCTAGGTCATGGGAAGGTAAATTCTATATCCTTCAGTTCTCTATGTCAAGGGGAGGTAAATTCTATATCCTTCAGTTCTCTATGTCAAGGGAAGGTAAATTCTATATCCTGCAGTTCTATAGGTCATGGGAAGGCAAATTCTATATCCTTCAGTTCTCTCAGTCAAGGGACGGTAAATTCTATATCCTTCAGTTCTCTAGGTCATGGAAAGGTAAATTCTATATCCTTCAGTTCTCTATGTCAAGGGAAGGTAAATTCTATATCCTTCAGTTCTCTAGGTCAAGGGAAGGTAAATTCTATATCCTTCAGTTCTCTAGGTCATGGGAAGGTAAATTCTATATCCTTCAGTTCTCTATGTCAAGGGAAGGTAAATTCTATATCCTTCAGTTCTCTAGGTCATGGGAAGGTAAATTCTATATCCTTTAGTTCTCTATGTCAAGGGAAGTTAAATTCTATATCCTTCAGTTTTCTATGTCATGGGAAGGTAAATTCTATATCCTTCAGTTCGCTATATCAAGGAAAGTTAAATGCTGTATCCTGCAGTTCTCTAGGTCATGGGAAGGTAAATTATATATCCTTCAGTTCTCAAGGTCATTGGAAGGTAAATTCTATATCCTTCAGTTCAGTAGGTCATGGGAAGGTAAATTCTATATTCTTCAGTTCTCTATGTCAAGGGAAGGTAAATTCTATATCCTTCAGTTCTCTAGGTCATGGGAAGGTAAATTCTATATCCTTCAGTTCTCTAGGTCATGGGAAGGTAAATTCTATATCCTTCAGTTCTCTATGTCAAGGGAAGGTAAATTATATATCCTTCAGTTCTCTAGGTCAAGGAAGGTAAATTCTATATCCTTCAGTTCTCTATGTCAAGGGAAGGTAAATTCTATATCATTCAGTTATCTAGGTCAAGGGAAGATAAATTATATATCATTCAGTTCTCTAGGTCAAGGGAAGGTAAATTCTGTATCCTTCCATTCTCTAGGTCATGTGAAAGGTAAATTCTATATCCTTCAATTCTCTATGTCAAGGGAAAGTACATTCTATATCCTTCAGTTCTCTATGTCGAGGGAAGGTAAATTCTATATCCTTCAGTTCTCTATGTCATGGGGAGGTAAATTCTATATCCTTCAGTTCTCTAGGTCATAGGAAGGTAAATTCTATATCAGTCAGTTCCCTGTGTCAAGGGAAGGTAAATTCTATATCCTTCAGTTCTCTAGGTCATAGGAAGGTAAATTCTATATCCTTCAGTTGTCTAGGTTATGAGAAGGTAAATCCTAAATCCTTCAGTTCTCTAGGTCATTGAAAGGTAAATTCTATATCCTTCAGTTCTCTAGGTCATGAGAAAGTCAATTATATATCCTTCAGTTCTCTATGTCAAGGGAAGGTAAATTCTAAATTCTTCAGTTCTCTAGGTCAAAGGAATGTAAATTCTATATTCTTTAGTTCTCAATATCAAGGGAAGGTAAATTCTATATCATTCAGTTCTCTATGTCAAGGGAAGCTAAATTCTATATCCTTCAGGTCTCTATGTCAAGAGAAGGAAAATTCTATATCCTTCAATTCTCTAGGCCATGGGAGGGTAAATTCTACATCCTTCAGTTCTTTAGGTCATGGGAATGTAACTTCTATATCCTTCAGTTCTCTATGCAAGGGAAGTAAAATTCAATATATTTCAGTTCTCTAGGTCATGGGAAGGTAAATGTTATATACTTCAGTTCTCTATATCAAGGGAAGGTAAATTCTATGTCCTTCTTTTCTCTAGGTCAAGGGAACATAAATTCTATATCCGTCAGTTTTGTAAGTCAAAAGAACGTTAACTCTATATCCTTCAGTTCTCTAGGGCATCTGAAGGTAAATTCTATATCCTTTAGTTCTCTATGTCATATAGAGATAAATTCTATATCTTTCAGTTCTCTAGGTCAAAGGAAGGTAAACTCTATATCCTTCAGTTCTCTAGGTCATGGGAAAGTAAATTCTATATCTTTCAGTTCTCTATGCCAAGGGAAGGTAAATCCTATATCCTTCAGTTATATGTGTGAAGGGAAAATAAATTCTATATCCTTCATTTCTCTAAGTTATGGGTAGGGAAATTCTATATCCTTCAGTTCTCTAGGTCATGGGAAGGTAAATTCTATATCCTTCAGTTCTCTATGACAAGGGAAAGTAAATTCTATACTTTTCAGTTATCTAGGTCATGGGAATGTAAATTATATATCCTTCAGTTCTCTAGGTTATGGGAAGGTAAATTCTATATCTTTCAGTTCCCTATCTCAAAGGAAGGTAAATTCTATATCCTTCAGTTCTCTAGGTCATAGGAAGTTAAATTCTATATCATTCAGTTCCCTTTGTCAAGGGAAGGTAAATTCTACATCCTTCAGTTCTCTAGGTCAGGGAAATGTAAATTCTATATCCTTCAGTTGTCTAGGTCAAGGGAAGGTAAATTCTATATCCTTCAGTTCCCTAGGTCAGGGGAATGTAAATTCTATATCCTTCAGTTGTCTAGGTCATGGGAAGGTAAATTCTAAATCCTTCAGTTGTCTAGATCAAGGGAAGGTAAATTCTATATCCTTCAGTTATAGGTTTATAGGTTCATACTAGGCTATCTGCCCTAGGGCATTTATAAGCCTAGCCACAGTGTGTTTGGCTTTCGCCACCCATTTTAAATTAATTTTGCTATGCCCTTTTTCGAGGTTAGTATACTGTGCCTGTCTAACAGTGACACAGAAGTGATACCCGGGGTAAACCTACAATCTCCAATCCACTCATCAAGATTCCTCTTGAAGAGAGTCAATGAGGGACTCTACCTAACCTGGACTGGGATTTTATTCCAGAGTGAAGGGAGCCTCTGGCTTATGAATCTGTCCCTCCAGCATGTCCTATTTATTTCACTGCTGAGGTTCAAGTCTCTCAAGCACTTAGTTCAATGTGGTTTGAATTTTCTGAGGTGCAGCATGTCCATTAATTCTGGGTTGGACATGGCTTTATACATCAGGCACAGATCGCCTCTGAGCAGGCGGTATGCCACTGAGTAGAGCTGGAGTTTCTTTAACTGGGCAGCATATGGCATCTGTTTGAGCCCATTGATCCTCTTGGTGAGGTACTTTTGGGGTCTTTCCAGTTGCTGCAGGTGTCTGGTAAGGTACATCCCAAAAGGGGCATTGTACTTAATTATGGGCCTGATGAGGGATGAGTAAAGTGGCACTATGACCTCCCCTGATCTAGATGTGAATCCCTTCATGATTAGGTGGGCTATATAAAATGTTTTTCTAACCACTTTGGCCACGTGGTTGTGAAATGAGAGATTGCTATCAACTTGTGTCCCTAGGTCCCTAATTAATTCTTCTGTACTTAATGGATTACCACCTATGTGGTAATTTGTGGGCACTTTGTTTTTGCCAAAGGGGATGACTATACACTTTTTGACATTTAGCTTGAGGCCATGGCTCTAGCACCAGTTGTCTGTTTCTATGAGGCCCTTTTGGAGGATGCTTGTGTCAGCTGGAGAGTCGATTATGGCACCCAGTTTGCAGTCATCTGCGAACTTGGTCAGCCACAGTCCTTCCATGTTGGCCTGTACCTCCGAGAAATATATACCGAACAAGAGAGGTCCCAGGACTGAGCCTTGTGGGACACCACTTGTAACTGGTTTGGAGTCTGACATGGCTCTGGCAATTCAAACCATGTGGGTTCTGTCCTTGAGCCAGTTTGCAACCCATCTAGTGATATAGGGGTTTATATTTAAGCTGGTGAGCTTATCTATAATGCCCGAGTAGGGTATTGTATCGAAGGCTTTTGCGAGGTCCAGGTAGGCTGTGTGGACCACCTTCCCCTCGTCAATGGCCTTGGTGACTGTTTCAAAGAAATCAACCAGGTTTAAGAGGCAGGATCTGCCCTTAACAAAGCTGAACTGGGTAGGATCCAGTGTCTGTAGGTCCCCAATATCTTTATTTATGAGGTCCATGATGATCCTTTCCATAGCTTTGCAGACCAAGCTAGTCAGGCTTATGGGGCGATAGTTTCCAGGATCCATTGAGGCACCACCTTTGGGTACATATCCTGTAGTAAGACTGAGATTGAACAGTAGTTTTATGTTTGGGTTTAGCTCTTCTTGGAGTTCATGTAGGACACAGCCCGGGACACTGTCTGGTCCCATTGATGCTGTGTTTTTTGCTTTGGAGAGGGTGGCTCTTACCTGAGCATCTGAGATGTCAGGGGGGGGCAGCACTCTGCTGGGATAGATATTTGCCCTTTTGGTAGGGGGGGAGAAGTTTGCGCTGAATCTGTCAGTTAGAATGATGGCAATGTCTGTGGGTTCGGTGTATTTTTAGTCATTTTGGACTAATTCTGAGCATATCTGGGAATTCCCACCCAGGTTCCTAACATAACTAAAGAAAGCCTTGTGATTATCCTTAGTGTCCTGTGCAATTTTTCTCTCGAAGCTGGCCTTAGACGATTTTGTGAGTGCCCGTAGTTTTTTGCTAATACTGATCAGAGATGTCTTCCCTTTTTGGGATTTTGCTCTATCATGTAGTAGCTTCCTCCTTCTATTGTATAGTTTGTTTATGGCTGGGGTCCACCAGACAGGACGTCTGCCTTTGGAGGATTGGGTCTTGGTTTTATTTGGGATTGCATGATCCATGCATTCCTGAAGGTGTTCATAGAATGTGTTTATAAAGGATTCTGCGTTCTGGGTCATATTTTCCACAGGCCCGGGGGCTTTGAAGGATTCCACCTTGGTTTTGAGGAGTGTGAAATTTGCTTTAGAGAAGTTTTTCACTGTGGTTTTCTGGGCAGAGGGTGGGGTCAGGATGTGAATATCCAGTGAGATTAGTTTTTCATCTGATCTTACCAGTGAGGGATACACTTCTGGTCTGGAGCATAGAGTCCCCATGTTGGTGATGATCAGGTCCAGTATGCTTTCCCCTCTTGTGGGAGTGGTAACAAGTTGTTCCATAGCATTTGAGTTTATAAATTCTAGGAACCTTTGGGCTAGGGTGTTGGAGCTAGAGTAATGCTCCCAGTCTATGTTTGGGTAGTTGAAGTCACCCAATATAATGGTGTTTGGAGAGACCTTCATATTTTCCAGTGTTCTCAGGAAGGCCGAGTGGGGTTCCTGGGTTTGGGAGGGTGGTCTGTAGCAGGCTATAAACTGGAAGGCAATTTTACCCACTGTTAGTTGCACATGGATAGTCTCTGATGCTTTGTGCTGTGCCACCAACCTGGAGGTGTGGGTATTGGTGAATATTGATACTCCCCCTCCTTTTGTGCTTCGGCCCAAGTTTTGGGGCCGAAAAGCATGGTATGAGGTATAACCTGGTAGTGCTGGGGTGCTCTCGGGAGCCTTGAACCAGGTTTCTGTTACTGCACAGATATCGATGTTCTCCATGCTAAGGAGAGTTTTGAGTGGGTGCATCTTGAGGTTTAGACTTCTGGCGTTGAGTAGCATTACTCTCAGTTTCTTATCCCTTGTGATACCTATGGAGGTGGGTTTGTCTTTTGAGCCTTGCCTAAAAAAGGCACTATGGGGGTAGCAAGAGCCTTTGCCAATATCCAAAAGCCCAGGGGTGACAGGTGCAAGCCATCCCTAGCGAAGCATCATGGCTTGTCAAGCATGTCATCCCAGGCTGACAGGCATTGGATCCCCTTTGAATGACACCAATACTTTAGCCAATTGTTGAAACTGATCATTTTGTCTTTATAAAGTGGCATCATTCTTGGTGAGGGCAAGATGCTACTCAAGGTCAGGGTCATACCAGCCTGGGCCACATGCTCAGAGAGCTCCTCTATGTCTCTTTTCATGTAGTCCAGGGAGGTACATCTTAGGTAATTCACACCAGCATGGACAATGACTGAGTCATATTTGTACTTGCCTTGGAGTGACCTGAGTGCTTGTGTTATGTGGTGGATCCTAACGCCCGACAGGCTGCTCACCGTGACCTTCTCCTTGTTCAGCGTGGTGAGCGGGATGTCAGTGTGCCTGATGATAGAGTCACCTACTACAAGTGTATCAGGTGTGTTGCTTAGCCTTAAGGGCTGTCACTGTTCAGCACACTGGCTTTGTGAGCTATGTGTTGCACGTGTTTTGTTTTGGGGTAGCGGTTGCTTGGGTGTCTACTTTGGAGGTCTCTGCTGCTTAGGCAGATTTTTATTTAGAGCCTCCGAGTAATTTTTTGTGTGTTTATGTGTTTGGTTTGCTGTCGTGGTAGGTCTATGTGAGACTGAAATTGTAGTGAGTGTGGTTTCCTTCTCCTCCTGACTGGTTACGTCAGTACTGAGTTGAGAGATTTTAGCCTCCAGTTTGGTTATATGGTTGCATTTCTCACATGTGTTGGAATTTGTTGGGAGGAGGAGAGAGTTGTCTGTGTACATGAGGCAGTTGTAACATTGCCTCAAGATTTCCAGATTCACCAGCTGGACCGGAGAGGAGATTGACAACTGACCTTTGGGCATGCTAGAATAGTATTGGGAATTCCTTTATAATTGAAAAAAAAGGGCCAATGGGGAACAAGGTTCACAAGGGGAGTTTGTGAGGGTGTAGTGCTTTTAATTTTTTAGTACTGACTTATATAATTGCTTTAGTGAGCAAGTGCCAGGTAACTTAAATGCAATGTGTTACAGGTAACTTAAATGCAAAAATGACAAACAGTAACTTTCTTTCAAGTGAAACAAGGAAATAAGTACAGTAAGCAATGCAGATGTTACTAGGGATCCACAGAAGTGCTGAAAAGCCGCGTTTTAGGTGGAATTAGCATTTCAGGGAAATAACAAGCAAACAAACAACAAGCATACAAACAAAGCTAGATTCAGCAGGCCTGGATCTAGTCTATGCTACAGCAAACAAGGTGTACCAATTTCAGTAAGAAACAGTTCAAATATGCAGGCACTATAAGCCTTTAACCAGAAATTCCCAGCTCAGAAGGGCAGAGTCCAGCCTCTCCTCCCACAAGAGTGCAGACCACGAACCTTCTTAGTGAAAATAACTGGCCTGAAGCCCAAGTGCTTAAACCAGAACTAATACATTTTTAGAATAACAGACACTGAGCCCTCAATCAGCAGTTCCCAACTAAGAAGGATGTAAGCTACCTGTCCTGTCACCACAGTGCAGGCCACAAACCTTCCTAATGTAAAACAACTGGTCTGAAGCTCAAGTGCTTAATCCAAAAGACTTAGAATGATAGCTACATTTTAATCAAGTTACTACCAAGCAGTAATAAATACAATTGAATACTTTAAAGAATGCCTGGATTAGTGCTCAAGTTATACAAACAAATATAGATTCAGCAGGCCTGGATCTAATCTATGCTACAGCAAACAAGTTGTACCAATTTCAGTAAGAAGCAGTTCAAATATGCAGGCACTATAAGCCTTTAACCAGAAATTCCCAGCTCAGAAGGGCAGAGTCCAGCCTCTCCTCCCACAAGAGTGCAGACCACGAACCTTCTTAGTGTAAAATAACTGGCCTGAAGCCCAAGTGCTTCAACCAGAACTAATACATTTTTAGAATAACAGACACTGAGCCCTCAATCAGCAGTTCCCAACTAAGAAGGATGTAAGCTACCTGTCCTGCCACCACAGTGCAGGCCACAAACATTCCTAATGTAAAACAACTGGTCTGAAGCCAAAGTGCTTAAACCAAAAGACTTAGAATGATAGCTACAGTTTAATCAAGTTACTACCAAGCAGTAATAAATACAATTGAATACTTTAAAGAATGCCTGAATTAGTGCTCAAGTTATACAAACAAAGCTAGATTCAGCAGGCCTGGATCTAGTCTATGCTACAGCAAACAAGGTGTACCAATTTCAGTAATAAGCAGTTCAGATATGCAGGCACTGTAAGCATTTAACCAGAAATTCCCAGCTCAGAAGGGCAGAATCCAGCCTCTCCTCCCACAAGAGTGCAGACCACGAACCCTCTTAATGTAAAATAACTGGCCTGAAGCCCAAGTGCTTAAACCAGAATTAATACACTTTTAGAATAACAGACACTGAGCCCTCAATCAGCAGTTCCCAACTTAGAAGGACGTAAGCTACCTGTTCTCTTAGAAGGATGTAAGCTACCTGTTCTATCTAGGCCTTGGGAAGGTAAATTCTATATCCTTCAGTTCTTTAGGTCACGCAAAGGTAAATTCTATTTCTTTCAGTTCTCTAGGTCAAGGGAAGGTAAATTCTATATACTTCAGTTCTCTAATTCATAGGAAGTTAAATTCTATATCCTTCAGTTCTCTATGTCTAGGGAAAGTAAATTCTATATCCTTCAGTTCTTTATGTCTAGGGAAAGTAAATTCTATATCCCTCAGTTCTCTAGGTCATGGGAAGATAAATTCTATATAATTCAGTTCTCTAGGTCATGGGAAGATAAATTCTATATAATTCAGTTCTCTATGTCAAGGGAAGGTAAATTCTATATCCTCAGTTCTCTAAGTCAAGGGAAGTTAAATTCTCTATCCTTCAGTTCTCTAGCTCATGGGAAGGTAAATTCTATATCCTTCAGTTCTCTAGGTCATGGGAAGGTAAATTCTATATCCTTCAGTTTTCTAGGTCATGGGATGGTAAATTCTATATCTCTCATTTCTACATATCAAGGGAAGGCAAATTCTATATCCTTCAGTTCTCTAGGTCAGTGGATGGTAAATTCTATATCCTTCAGTTCTCTATGTCAAGGGAAGGTAAATTATATATCCTTCATTTCACTACGTCAAGGGAAGGTAAATTCTATATCCTTCAGTTCTCTAGGTCATGGGAAGGTAAATTCTATATCCTGCAGTTCTCTAGGTCATGGGAAGGTAAATTCTATATCTTTCAGTTCTCGAGGGAATGGGAAGGTAAATTCTATATCTCTCAGTTCTACATGTCAAGGGAAGGCAAATTATATATCCTTAAGTTCTCTAGGTCAAGGGACAGAAAATTCTATATCCTTAAGTTTTCTATGTCAAGGGAAGGTAAATTCCATATTCTTCAGTGCTCTAGGTCATGGGAAGGTAAATTATGTATCCTTCAGTTCTGTAGGTCATGGGAAGGTAACTTCTACAGCCTTCAGTTGTCTATGTCAAAGGAAGGTAAATACAGTTCTCTAAGTCATGGGAAGGTAAATTCTATATTCTTCAGATCTCTATGTCAAGCAAAGGTAAATTCTATATCCTTCAGTTCTCTAGGTCATGGAAAGGTAAATTCTATATCCTTTAGTTCTTTATGACAAGGGAAGCTAAATTCTATATCATTCAATTCTCTAGGTCAAGGGAAGGTAAATTCTGTATCATTCAGTTCTCTAGGTCATGTGAAAGGTAAATTCTATATCCTTCAATTCTCTATGTCAAGGGAAGGTAAATACTATATCCTTCAGTTCTCTATGTCGAGGGAAGGTAAATTCTGTATCCTTCAGTTCTCTAGGTCATGGGGAGGTAAATTCTATATCCTTCAGTTCTCTAGGTCATGGGAAGGTAAATTCTATATCATTCAGTTCCCTGTGTCAAGGGAATGTAAATTCTATATCCTTCAGTTCTCTAGGTCATAGGAATGTAAATTCTATATCCTTCAGTTGTCTAGGTTTTGAGAAGGTAAATCAAAAATCCGTCAGTTCTCTAGGTCATTGAAAGGTAAATTCTATATCCTTCAGTTCTCTAGGTCATAGGAAAGTAAATTATATATCCTTCAGTTCTCTATGTCAAGGGAAGGTAAATTCTATATCATTCAGTTCTTTATGTCAAGGGAAGCTAAATTCTATATCCTTCAGTTCTCTATGTCAAGAGAAGGAAAATTTTATATCCTTCAGTTCTCTAGGCCATGGGAGGGTAAATTCTATATCCTTCAGTTCTTTAGGTCATGGGAATGTAAATTCTATATCCTTCAGTTCTCTATGCAAGGGAAGTTAAATTCTATATCCTTCAGTTCTCTAGGTCATGGGAAGGTAAATTCTATATGCTTCAGTTCTCTATATCAAAGGAAGGTAAATTCTATATCCTTCTTTACTCTAGGTCAAGGGAACATAAATTCTATATCCGTCAGTTTTGTAAGTCAAAAGAAGGTTAATTCTATATCCTTCAGTTCTCTAGGTCATGGGAAGGTAAATTCTATATCCTTTACTTCTCTATGTCAAATGGAGATAAATTCTATATCCTTCAGTCCTCTAGGTCAAGGGAAGGTAAACTCTATATCCTTCAGTTCTCTAGGTCATGGGAAGGTAAATTCTATATCCTTCAGTTCTCTATGCCAAGGGAAGGTAAATTCTATATCCATCAGTTATCTGTGTGAAGGGAAAGTAAATTCTATATCCTTCATTTCTCTAGGTTATGGGAAGGTAAATTATATATCCTTCAGTTCTCCAGGTCATGGGAAGGTAAATTTTATATCATTCAGTTCTCTATGTCAAGGGAAGGTAAATTCTATATCCTTCAGTTATCTAGGTCATGGGAAGGTAAACTATATATCCTTCAGTTCTCTACATTATGGGAAGGTAAATTCTACATCTTTCAGTTCCCTCTCTCAAAGGAAGGTAAATTATATATCCTTCAGTTCTCTTGGTCATGGGAAGATAAGTTCTATATCCTTCAGTTGTCTGGGTCATGAGAAGGTAAATTCAAAATCCTTCAGTTGTCTAGGTCACTGGAAGGTAAATTCAATATTCTTCAGTTCTCTCTGTCAAGGGATGGTAAATTCTATAGCCTTCCGTTATTTAGGCCATGGGAATGTAAATTCCATATTCTTCAGTTCTCTAGGTCAGACGAAGGTAAATTCTATATCCTTCAGTTCTCTAGGTCATGGGAAGGTAAATTATATATACTTCAGTTCTCTAATTCATGGGAAGTTAAATTCTATATCCTTCAGTTCTCTATGTCCAGGGAAAGTAAATTCTATATCCTTCAGTTCTCTATGTCTAGGGAAAGTAAATTCTATATCCTTCAGTTCTCTAAGTCATGGGAAGATAAATTCTATATCCTTCAGTTCTCTGTGTCAAGGGAAGGTAAATTCTATATCTTTCAGTTTTCTATGTCAAGGGAAGGTAAATTAAATATCCTCAGTTCTCTAAGTCAAGAGAAGGTAAATTCCATATCCTTCAGTTCTCTAGCTCATGGGAACGTAATTTCTATATCTTTCAGCTCTCTAGGTCAAGGGAAGGTAAATTCTATGTGCTTCAGTTCTCTATATCATGGGAAGGTAAACTCTATACCCTTCAGTTCTGTAGGTCATGGGAAGGTAAATTCTATACCATTTAGTTCTCTAGGTCAAGGGTAGGTAAATTATATATCTTTCAGTTCTCTAGGTCAAGGGTAGGTAAATTCTGTATCCTTCAGTTCTCTAGGTTAAAGGAATGTAAATTCTATATCATTCAGTTCTCTAGGTCATGGGAAGATAAATTCTATATCTTTCAGTTCTCTAGGTCAAGGGTAGGTAAATTCTGTATCCTTCAGTTCTCTATGTCAAGGGAAGGTAAATTCTATATCCTTCTGTTCTCTAAGTCAAGGGAACATAAATTCTATATCCATCAGTTCTATAAGTCAAAATAATGTTAATTCTATATCCTTCCGTTCTCTAGGTCATGGGAAGGTAAATTCTATATCCTTTAGTTCTCTATGTCAAGGGAAGGTAAATTTTATATCCTTCAGTTATCTAGGTCATGGGAAGGTAAATTCTATATCCTTCAGTTCTCTAGGTCATGGGAAGATAAATTCTATATCCTTCATTTCTCTATGTCAAGGGAAAGTAAATTCTATATCCTTCATTTCTCTAGGTCATGGGAAGGTAAATTCTATATCCTTCAATTCTCTAGGTCATGGGAAGGTAAATTCTATATCCTTCAGTTCTCTATGTCAAGGGAAGGTAAATTTTATATCCTTCACTTCTCAAGGTCATGGGAAGGTAAATTCTATATCCTTCAATTCTCTAGGTCATGGGAAGGTAAATTCTATATCCTTCAGTTCTCTATGTCATGGGAAGGTAAATTCTATATCCTTTAGTTCTCTATGTCAAAGGAAGTTAAATTCTATATCCTTCAATTCTCTATGTCAAGGGAATGTAAATTCTATATCCTTAAGTTATCTATGTCAAGGGAAGGTAAATTCTATATCCTTCAGTTCTCTAGGTCATGGGAAGGTAAATTCTATATCCTTCAGTTCTCTATGTCAAGGGAAGGTAAATTCTATATCCTTCAGTTATCTAGGTCAATGGAAGGTAAACTCTATATCCTTCAGTTCTCTAGGTCATGGGAAGGTAAATTCTATATCCTTCAGTTCTCTATGTCAAGGGAAGGTAAATTCTATATCCTTCAGTTCTCTATGTCAAGGGAAGGTAAATTCTATATCCTTCAGTTCTCTATGTCAGGTGAAGGTGAATTCTATATCCTTCAGTGCTCTAGGTCATGGGAAGGTAAATTCTATATCCTTCAGTTCTCTATGTCAAGGGAAGGTAAATTCTATATCCTTCAGTTCTCTAGGTCATGGGAAGGTAAATTCTATATCCTTCAGTTCTCTAGGTCATGGGAAGGTAAATTCTATATCCTTCAGTTCTCTAGGTCATGGGAAGGTAAATTCTATATCCTTCAGTTCTCTAGGTCATGGGAAGATAAATTCTATATCCTTTAGTTCTCTAGGTCAAGGGTAGGTAAATTATATATCTTTCAGTTCTCTAGGTCAAGGGTAGGTAAATTCTGTATCCTTCAGTTCTCTATGTCAAGGGAAGGTAAATTCTATATCCTTCTGTTCTCTAGGTCAAGGGAACATAAATTCTATATCCTTCAGTTCTCTAGGTCATGGGAAGGTAAATTCTATATCCTTTAGTTCTCTATGTCAGACGAAAATAAATTCTATATCCTTCAATTCTCTAGGTCATGGGAAGGTAAATTCTATATCCTTCAGTTCTCTATGTCATGGGAAGGTTAATTCTCTATCCTTCAGTTCTCTATGTCAATGGAAGGTAAACTCTATATCCTTCAGTTCTCTAGGTCAATGGAAGGTAAACTCTATATCCTTCAGTTCTCTAGGTCATGGGAAGGTAAATTCTATATCCTTCAGTTCTCTAAGCCAAGGGAAGGTAAGTTCTATATCCTTCAGTTATCTGTCTGAAGGGAAAGTAAATTATATATCCTTCATTTCTCTAGGTTTTGGAAAGGTAAATTCTATATCCTTTAGTTTTTTAGGTCATGGGAATGTAAATTCTATATCCTTCAGTTCTCTATGTCAAGGGAAGTTAAATTCTATATCCTTCAGTTATCTAGGTCACGGGAAGGTAAATTATATATCCTTCAGTTCTCTAGGTAATGGGAAGATAAATTCTATATCTTTCAGTTCCTTATCTCAAGGGAAGGTAAATTCTATATCCTTCAGTGTCTAGGTCATGGGAACGTAAATTCTAAATCCTTCAGTTGTCTAAGTCACAGAAGGTAAATTCAATATCCTTCATTTCTCTCAATCAAGGGAAGGTAAATTCTATATCCTTCAGTTATCTAGGCCATGGGAAGGTAAATTCTATATCCTTCAGTTTTCTAGGTCACAGGAAGGTAAATTCTTTATCCTTCAGATCTCTAGGTCATGGGAAGGTAAATTCTATATCCTTCATTTCTCTAGGTCATCAGAATGTAAATTCCATATTCTTCAGTTCTCTAGCTCACGGGAAGGTAAATTATTTATCCTTCATTTCTCTAGGTCAAGGGAAGGTAAATTCTATATACTTCAGTTCTCTAATTCATCGGAAGTTAAATTCTATATCCTTCAGTTCTCTATGTCTAGGGAAATTACATTAGATATCCTTCAGTTCTCTATGTCTAGGGAAACTAAATTCTATATCCTTCAGTTCTCTATGTCATGGGAAGATAAATTCTTTATCCTTCAGTTCTCTATGTCAAGGGACTGTAAATTATATATCTTTCAGTTCTCTATGTCAAGGGAAGGTACATTCTACATCCTCAGTTCTCTAACTCAAGGGAAGGTAAATTCTATATCCTTCAGTTCTCTAGCTCATGGGAAGGTAAATTCTATATCCTTCGGTTCTCTAGGTCATGGGAAGGTAAATTCTATATCTTTCAGGTCTCTAGGTCAAGGGAAGGTAAATTCTATATGCTTCAGTTCTCTATATCATGGGAAGGTAAATTCTATATCCTTCACTTCTCTAGGTCATGAAAGGTAAATTCTATATCCTTCAGTCCTCTCGGTCATGGGAAGGTAAATTCTATATCCTTCAGTTATCTACGTCATGGGAAGGTAAATTCTATATCCTTCAGTTCTCTATGTCAAGGGGAGGTAAATTCTATATCCTTCAGTTCACTATGTCAAGGGAAGGTAAATTCTATATCATTTAGTTATCTAGGTCATGGGAAGGTAAATTCTATATCCTTCAGTTCTCTATGTCAAGGGGAGGTAAATTCTATATCCTTCAGTTCTCTATGTCAAGGGGAGGTAAATTCTATATCCTTCAGTTCTCTATGTCAAGGGGAGGTAAATTCTATATCCTTCAGTCCTCTCGGTCATGGGAAGGTAAATTCTATATCCTTCAGTTATCTAGGTCATGGGAAGGTAAATTCTATATCCTTCAGTTCTCTATGTCAAGGGTAGGTAAATTCTATATCCTTCAGTTCTCTATGTCAAGGGAAGGTAAATTCTATATCCTTCAGTTCTCTATGTCAAGGGGAGGTAAATTCTATATCCTTCAGTTCTCTATGTCAAGGGGAGGTAAATTCTATATCCTTCAGTTCTCTATGTCAAGGGGAGGTAAATTCTATATCCTTCAGTCCTCTCGGTCATGGGAAGGTAAATTCTATATCCTTCAGTTATCTAGGTCATGGGAAGGTAAATTCTATATCCTTCAGTTCTCTATGTCAAGGGTAGGTAAATTCTATATCCTTCAGTTCTCTATGTCAAGGGAAGGTAAATTCTATATCCTTTAGTTATCTAGGTCATGGGAAGGTAAATTCTATATCCTTCAGTTCTCTATGTCAAGGGAAGGTAAATTCTATATCCTTCATTTCATTACGTCAAGGGAAGGTAAATTCTATATCCTTCAGTTCTCAAGGTCATGGGAAGGTAAATTCTATAGCCTTCAGTTCACTATGTCAAAGGAAGGTAAATTATGTATCCTTCAGTTCTCCAAGTCATGGGAAGGTAAATTCTATATTCTTCAGATCTGTATGTCAAGCAAAGGTAAATTCTATATCCTTCAGTTCTCTAGGTCATGGAAAGGTAAATTCTATATCCTTTAGTTCTTTATGACAAGGGAAGATAAATTATATATCATTCAGTTCTCTAGGTCAAGGGAAGGTAAATTCTGTATCCTTCAGTTCTCAAGGTCATGGGAAGGTAAATTCTATATCATTCAGTTCCCTGTGTCAAGGGAAGGTAAATTCTATATCCTTCAGTTCTCTATGTCAAGGGAAGGTAAATTCTAAATTCTTCAGTTCTCTAGGTCAAAGGAATGTAAATTCTATATTCTTTAGTTCTCAATATCAAGGGAAGGTAAATTCTATATCATTCAATTCTCTAGGTCATAGGAAGGTAAATTCTATAGCATTCAGTTCCCTGTGTCAAGGGAAGGTAAATTCTATATCCTTCAATTCTCTAGGCCATGGGAGGGTAAATTCTATATACTTCAGTTCTCTAGGTCATGGGAAGGTAAATTCTATATCCTTCAGTTCTCTATGTCAAGGGGAGGTAAATTCTATATCCTTCAGTTCTCTGTGTCAAGGGAAGGTAAATTCTATATCCTTCAGTTATCTAGGTCATGGGAAGGTAAATTCTATATCCTTCTGTTCTCTATGTCAAGGGAAGGTAAATTCTATATCCTTCATTTCCTTACGTCAAGGGAAGGTAAATTCTATATCCTTCCGTTCTCTAGGTCATGGGAAGGTAAATTCTATATCCTGCAGTTCTATAGGTCATGAGAAGGCAAATTATATATCCTTCAGTTCTCTCGGTCAAGGGACGGTAAATTCTATATCCTTCAGTTCTCTAGGTCATGGGAAAGTAAATTCTATATCTTTAAGTTTTCTATGTCAAGGGAAGGTAAATTCTATATCATTCAGTTCTCTATGTCAAGGGAAGGTAAATTCCATATTCTTCAGTGCTCTAGGCCATGGGAAGGTAAATTCTGTATCCTTCAGTTCTGTAGGTCATGGGAAGGTAAATTCTATAGCCTTCAGTTCACTATGCCAAAGGAAGGTAAATTATGTATCCTTCAGTTCTCCAAGTCATGGGAAGGTAAATTCTATATTCTTCAGATCTGTATGTCAAGCAAAGGTAAATTCTATATCCTTCAGTTCTCTAGGTCATGGGAAGGTAAATTCTGCATCCTTCAGTTCTCTAGGTCATGTGAAAGGTAAATTCTATATCCTTCAATTCTCTAGGTCATAGGAAGGTAAATTCTATATCATTCAGTTCCCTGTGTCAAGGGAAGGTACATTCTATATCCTTCAGTTCTCTATGTCAAGGGAAGGTAAATTCTAAATTCTTCAGTTCTCTAGGTCAAGGGAAGGTAAACTCTCTATCCTTCAGTTCTCTAGGTCATGGGAAGGTAAATTATATATCCTTATTTCTCTAGGTCAAGGGAAGGTAAATTCTATATCATTCAGTTCTCAAGGTTAAGGGAATGTAAATTCTATATCCTTCAGTTCTCTAGGTCATGGGAAGATAAATTCTATATCCTTTAGTTCTCTAGGTCATGGGAAGGTAAATTATATATATTTCAGTTATCTAGGTCAAGGGAAGGTAAATTCTATATCATTGAGTTCTCTAGGTCATGGGAAGGTAAATTCTTTATCCTTCAGTTCTCTATGTCAATGGAATGTAAATTATATATCCTTAAGTTATCTAAGTCATGGGAATGTAAATTCTATATCCTTCAGTTCTCTAGGTCACAGGAATATAAATTCTAAATCCTTCAGTTCTCTATGTCATGGGAAGGTAAATTCTATATCATTCAGTTCTGTAGGTCATGGGAAGGTAGATTATATATCCTTCTGTTCTCTAAGTCATGGAAAGGTCAATTCTATATCCTTCAGTTCTCTAGGTCATGGGAAGGTAAATTCTATATCCTTCAGTTCTCTGTGTCAAGGGAAGGTAAATTCTATATCCTTGTGTTCTCTAGGTCAAGGGAACATAAATTCTATATCCGTCAGTTCAGTAAGTCAAAAGAATGTTAATTCTATATCCTTCAGTTCTCTATGTCAAGGGAAGGAAAATTCTATATCCTTCAGTTCTCTATGTCAAGGGAAGGAAAATTCTATATCCTTCAGTTATCTAGGTTAAGGGAATGTAAATTCTATATCCTTCAGTTCTCTAGGTCAAGGGAAGGAAAATTCTATATCCTTCAGTTATCTAGGTTAAGGGAATGTAAATTCTATATCCTTCAGTTCTCTAGGTCATGGGAAGATAAATTCTATATCCTTTAGTTCTCTGTGTCAAGGGAAGGTAAATTCTATATCCTTCAGTTCTCTAGGTCATGGGAAGGTAAATTCTATATCTTTCAGGTCTCTAGGTCAAGGGAAGGTAAATTCTATATGCTTCAGTTCTCTAGGTCAAGGGAAGGTAAATTCTATATCCTTCAGTTCTCTATGTCAAGGGAAGGTAAATTCTATATCCTTCAGTTCTCTATGTCAAGGGAAGGTAAATTCTATATTCTTCAGTTCTCTAGGTCATGGGAAGGTAAATTCTATATCTTTCAGTTCTCTAGGTCATGAAAGGTAAATTCTATATCCTTCAATTCTCTAGGCCATGGGAGGGTAAATTCTATATCCTTCAGTTCTCTAGGTCATGGGAAGGTAAATTCTATATTCTTTAGTTCTCAATATCAAGGGAAGCTAAATGCTATATCATTCAATTCTATAGGTCATAGGAAGGAAAATTCTATATCCTTCAGTTCTCTAGGTCATGGGAAGGTAAATTCTATATCCTTCAGTTCTCTATGTCAAGGGGAGTAAATTCTATATCCTTCAGTTCTCTATATCTAGGGAAAGTAAATTCTATTTCCTTCAGTTATCTAGGTCATGGGAAGGTAAATTCTATATCCTTCAGTTCTCTATGTCAAGGGGAGGTAAATTCTATATCCTTCAGTTCTCTATGTCAAGGGAAGGTAAATTCTATATCCTGCAGTTCTATAGGTCATGGGAAGGCAAATTCTATATCCTTCAGTTCTCTCAGTCAAGGGAAGGTAAATTCTATATCCTGCAGTTCTATAGGTCATGGGAAGGCAAATTCTATATCCTTCAGTTCTCTCAGTCAAGGGACGGTAAATTCTATATCCTTCAGTTCTCTAGGTCACGGGAAAGTAAATTCTATATCCTTAAGTTTTCTATGTCAAGGGAAGGTAAATTCTAAAGCCTTCAGTTCCCTATGTCAAAGGATGGTAAGTTATGTATCCTTCAGTTCTCCAAGTCATGAGAAGGTAAATTCTATATTCTTCAGATCTCTAGGTCATGGAAAGGTAAATTCTATATCCTTCAGTTCTCTATGTTAAGGGAATGTAAATTCTATATCCTTCGGTTATCTAGTTCATGGGAAGGTAAATTCTATATCCTTCAGTTCTCTAGGTCACAGGAAGATACATTCTATATCCTTCAGTTCTCTAGGTCATGGGGAGGTAAATTCTATATCCTTCAGTTCTCTAGGTCATAGGAATGTAAATTCTATATCCTTCAGTTGTCTAGGGCATCTGAAGGTAAATTCTATATCCTTTAGTTTTCTATGTCAAGGGAAGATAAATTCTATATCCTTCAGTTCTCTAGGTCAAGGGAAGGTAAATTCTATATACTTCAGTTCTCTAGGTCATGGGAAGGTAAATTCTATATCCTTCAGTTCTCTATGTCAAGGGAAGGTAAATTATATATCCTTCAGTTTTCTATGTCAAAGGAAGTTAAATTTTATATACTTCAGTTCTCAAGGTCATGGAAGGTAAATTCTATATCCTTCAGTTCTCTAGGTCATGGGAAGGTAAATTCTATATCCGTCAGTTCTCTATGTCAAGGAGAGGTAAATTCTATATTCTTTAGTTCTCAATATCAAGGGAAGGTAAATTATATATCATTCAGTTCTCTATGTCAAAGGAAGGGAAATTCTATATCCTTCACTTCTCTAGCTCATGGGATGGTAAATTCTATACCCTTCAGTTCTCTAGGTCATGGGAAGGTAAAATCTATATCCTTCTGTTCTCTAGGTCATGGAAAGGTAAATTCTATATCCTTCAGTTTTCTAGGTCATGGGAAGGTAAAATCTATATCCTTCTGTTCTCTAGGTCATGGAAAGGTAAATTCTATATCCTTCAGTTTTCTAGGTCATGGGAAGGTAAATTCTATATCCTTTAGTTCTGTAGGTCAAGGGAAGGTAAATTCTATATCCTTCAGTTCTCTAGGTTATGGGAATGTACATTTTATATCCTTCAGTTCTCCAGGTCATGAGAAGGTAAATTCTGTATCCTTCAGTTCTCTAGGTCATGGGAAGGTAAATTCTATATCCTTCAGTTCTCTATGTCATGGGGAGGTAAATTCTATATCCTTCAGTTCTCTAGGTTATGCGAAGGTAAATTCTATATCCTTCAATTCTCTAGGCCATTGGAGGGTAAATTCTATATCCTTCAGTTCTCTAGGTCATGGGAAGGTAAATTCTATATCCTTCAGTTCTCTAGGTCATGGGAAGGTAAATTCTATATCCTTCAGTTCTCTAGGTCATGGGAAGGTAAATTCTATATCCTTCAGTTGTCTAGGTCATGGGAAGGTAAATTCTAAATCCTTCGGTTGTCTAGGTCATGGGAAGGTAAATTCTATATCCTTCAGTTCTCTAGGTCATGGGAAGGAAGGTAAATTATATATCCTTCAATTCTCTAGGTCAAGGGAAGGTAAATTCTATATCCTTCAGTTCTCTAGGCCATGGGAAGCTAAATTCTATATCCTTCCATTCTCTAGGTCATGGGAAGGTAAATTCTATATCCTTCAGGTCTCTAGGTCAAGGGAAGGTAAATTCTATATCCTTCAGTGCTCTAGGTCATGGGAAGGTAAATTCCATATTCTTCATTTCTCTAGGTCACAGGAAGGCAAATTCTATATCCTTCAGTTCTCTAGGTCAAGGGAAGGTAAATTCTATATACTTCAGTTCTTTAGGTCATGGGAAGGTAAATTCTATATCCTTTAGTTCTCTAGGTCAAGGGAAGGTAAATTCTATATCCTTCAGTTCTCTAGGTCATGGAAAGGTAAATTCTATATCCTTCAGTGTTCTATGTCAAGGGAAGGTAAATTCTATATCCTTCAGTTATCTAGGTCATGGGAAAGTAAATTATATGTCCTTTAGTTCTCTAGGTCATGGGAAAGTAAATTCTATGTCCTTCAGTTCTCTAAGTCAAGGGAAGGTAAATTCTATATCCTTCAGTTCTCTAGGTCATGGGAAGGTAAATTCTATATCCATCAGTTCTCTAGGTCATGGGGAAGATAAATTATATATATTTCAGTTCCCTAGGTCAAGGGAAGGTAAATTCTATATCCTTCAGTTCTCTAGGTCATGGAAAGGTAAATTCTATATCCTTCAGTTCTCTAGGTCATGGGAAGGTAAATTCTATATCATTCAGTTCTCTAGGTTACAGGAAGATAAATTCTATATCCTTCAGTTATCTAGGTCATGGGAAGGTACATTCTAGATCATTCAGTTCTCTAGGTCACAGGAAGATAAATTCTATGTCCTTTAGTTCTCTAGGTCATGGGAAAGTAAATTCTATGTCCTTCAGTTCTCTATGTCAAGGGAAGGTAAATTGTATATCCTTCACTTCTCAAGGTCATGGGAATGTAAATTCTTTATCCTTTAGTTCTCTAGGTCATGGAAACGTAAATTGTATATCCTTTAGTTCTCTAGGTCATGGAAGGTAAACTCTATATCCTTCAGTTCTCTAGGTAATGGGAAGGTAAAGTCTATATCCTTCAGTTCTCTAGGTCAAGGGAAAGTAAATTCTATATTCTTCAGTTCTCTAGGTCAAGGGAAGGTAAATTCTACATCCTTCAGTTCTCTATGTCAAGGGAAGGTAAATTCTATATCCTTCAGTTCTCTAGGTCATGGGAAGGTAAATTCTATATCCTTCAGTTCTCTAGGTCATGGAAAGGTAAATTCTATATCCTTTAGTTCTCTAGGTCAAGGGAAGGTAAATTCTATGTGCTTCAGTTCTCTATATCATGGGAAGGTAAACTCTATACCCTTCAGTTCTGTAGGTCATGGGAAGGTAAATGATATATCCTTCTGTTCTCTAAGTCATGCAAGGGTAAATTCTATATCCTTCAGTTCTCTAGGTCATGGGAAGGTAAATGATATATCCTTCTGTTCTCTAAGTCATGCAAGGGTAAATTCTATATCCTTCAGTTCTCTAGGTCATGGGAAGGTAATTTCTATACCCTTTAGTTCTCTAGGTCAAGAAAAGGTAAACTCTATATCCTTCAGTTCTCTAGGTTAAAGGAATGTAAATTCTATATCATTCAGTTCTCTAGGTCATGGGAAGATAAATTCTATACCATTTAGTTCTCTAGGTCAAGGGTAGGTAAATTATATATCTTTCAGTTCTCTAGGTCAAGGGAATGTAAATTCTATATCATTCAGTTCTCTAGGTCATGGGAAGATAAATTCTATACCATTTAGTTCTCTAGGTCAAGGGTAGGTAAATTATATATCTTTCAGTTCTCTAGGTCAAGGGTAGGTAAATTCTGTATCCTTCAGTTCTCTATGTCAAGGGAAGGTAAATTCTATATCCTTCTGTTCTCTAAGTCAAGGGAAGGTAAATTCTATATCCTTCAGTTCTCTAGCTCATGGGAAGGTAAATTCTATATCCTTCAGTTCTCTAGGTCATGGGAAGGTAAATTCTATATCCTTCAGTTTTCTATGTCATGGGAAGGTACATTCTATATCATTCAGTTCTCTAGGTCACAGGAATATAAATTCTATATCCTTCAGTTCTCTAGGTCATGGGAAGGTAAATTCTATATCCTTCAGTTCTCTAGGTCATGGGAAGGTAAATTATATATCCTTATTTCTCTAGGTCAAGGGAAGGTAAATTCTATATCATTCAGTTCTCAAGGTTAATGGAATGTAAATTCTATATCCTTCAGTTCTATGTCAATGGAAGGTAAACTCTATATCCTTCAGTTCTCTAGGTCATGGGAAGGTAAATTCTATATCCTTCAGTTCTCTAAGCCAAGGGAAGGTAAATTCTATATCCTTCAGTTCTCTAGGTCATGGGAAGATAAATTCTATATCCTTTAGTTCTCTAGGTCATGGGAAGGTAAATTATATATCTTTCAGTTCTCTAGGTCAAGGGAAGGTAAATTCTATATCCTTCAGTTCTCTGTGTCAAGGGAAGGTAAATTCTATATCCTTGTGTTCTCAAGGTCATGGGAAGGTAAATTCTATATCCTTTAGTTCCCTAGGTCATGGAAACGTAAATTGTATATCCTTCAGTTCTCTATGTCAAGAGAAGGAAAATTCTATATCCTTCAGTTCTCTAGGTCATGTGAAAGGTAAATTCTATATCCTTCAGTTCTCTAGGCCATGTGAAGGTACATTCTATATCCTTCAGTTCTCCAGGTCAAGGGAAGGTAAATTCTATATACTTCAGTTCTCTAAATCATGAGAAGGTTAATTCTCTATCCTTCAGTTCTCTATGTCAATGGAAGGTAAACTCTATATCCTTCAGTTCTCTAGGTCATGGGAAAGTAAATTCTTTATCCTTCAGTTCTCTAGGTCAGGGGAAGATAAATTATATATCCTTCAGTTCTCTAGCTCATGGGAAGGTAAATTCTATATCCTTCAGTTATCTAGGTTAAGGGAATGTAAATTCTATATCCTTCAGTTCTCTAGGTCATGGGAAGATAAATTCTATATCCTTTAGTTCTCTAGGTCATGGGAAGGTAAATTCTATATCCTTCAGTTCTCTAGGTCATGGGAAGGTAAATTCTATATCCTTCAGTTCTCTAGGTCATGGGAAGGTAAATTATATATCTTTCAGTTCTCTAGGTCAAGGGAAGGTAAATTCTATATCCTTCAGTTCTCTGTGTCAAGGGAAGGTAAATTCTATATCCTTCAGTTCTCTAGGTCATGGGAAGGTAAATTCTATATCCTTCAGTTCTCTATGTTAAGGGAATGTAAATTATATATCCCTCAATTATCTAGCTCATGGGAAGTTAAATTTTATATCCTTCAGTTCTCTAGGTCACAGGAAGATAAATTCTATATCCTTCAGTTCTCTAGGTCATGGGAAGGTAAATTCTATATCTTTCAGTGCTCTAGGTCACGGGAAGGTAAATTCTATATCCTTCAGTTCCTTAGGTCATGGGAGGTTAAATTCTATATCCTTCAGTTCTCTAGGAAGGTAAATTCTATATCCTTTAGTTCTCTATGTCAAGGTAAGGTAAATATTATATCCGTCAGTTCTCTAGCTCATGGGAAGGTAAATTCTATATCCTTCAGTTCTCTAGGTCATGGGAAGGTAAATTCTATATCCTTCAGTTCTCTATGTCAAGGGAAGGTAAATTTTATATCCTTCACTTCTCAAGGTCATGGGAAGGTAAATTCTTAATCCTTTAGTTCTCTAGGTCATGGAAACGTAAATTGTATATCCTTTAGTTCACTAGGTCAAGGGAAGGTAAATTCTATATCCTTCAGTTCTCTAGGTTAAGGGAATGTAAATTCTATATCCTTCAGTTCTCTAGGTCATGGGAAGATAAATTCTATATCCTTTAGTTCTCTAGGTCAAGGGAAGGTAAATTCTATATCCTTCTGTTCTCTAGGTTAAGGGAATGTACATTCTATATCCTTCAGTTCTCACGGTCATGGGAATGTAAATTATATATCCTTTAGTTCTCTAGGTCATGGGAAGGTAAATTCTATATCCTTCAGTTCTCTAGTTCACAGGAAGATAAATTCTATATCCTTCAGTTCTCTAGGTCATGGGAAGGTAAATTCTATATCCTTCAGTTCTGTATGTCAAGGGAAGGTAAATTGTATATCCTTCAGTTCTCTAGGTCAAGGTAAATTCTATATCCTTCAGTTCTCTAGGTCATGGGAAGGTAAATTCTATATCCTTCAGTTCTCTAGGTCATGGGAAGGTAAATTCTATATCCATCAGGTCTCTATGTCATGGAAAGGTAAATTCTATATCATTCATTTCTGTAGGTCATGTGAAGGTAAATTCTATATCGTTCAGTTCTCTAGGTCAAGGGAAGATAAATTCTATATCCTTCAGTTCTCTAGGTCAAGGAAGGTAAATTCTATATCCTTCAGTTCTCTAGGTCATGGGAAGGTAAATTCTATATCCTTCAGTTCTCTAGGTCATGGGAAGGTAAATTCTATATCCTTCAGTTCTCTAGCTCACGGGAAGGTAAATTCTATATCCTTCAGTTCTCTAGGTCAAGGGAAGGTAAATTCTATATCCTTCAGTTCTCTAGCTCATGGGAAGGTAAATTCTATATCCTTCAGTTCTCTGTGTCAAGGGAAGGTAAATTCTATATCCTTGTGTTCTCTAGGTCAGTGGATGGTAAATTCTATATCCTTTAATTCTCTAGGTCATGGGAAGGTAAATTATATATCTTTCAGTTCTCTAGGTCAAGGGAAGGTAAATTCTATATCCTTCAGTTCTCTGTGTCAAGGGAAGGTAAATTCTATATCCTTCAGTTCTCTAGCTCATGGGAAGGTAAATTCTATATCCTTCAGTTCTCTAGGTCATGGGAAGGTAAATTCTATATCCTTCAGTTCTCTATGTCAAGGGAAGGTAAATTCTATATCCTTCAGTTATCTAGGTCGTGGGAAGGTAAATTATTTATCCTTCAGTTCTCTAGGTTATGGGAAGGTAAATTCTATATCTTTCAGTTCTCTAGGTCATGGGAAGGTAAATTCTTTATCTTTCAGTTCTCTAGGTCAAGGGAAGGTAAATTCTATATTCTTCAGTTCTCTAGGTCAAGGGAAGGTAAATTCTATATCCTTCAGTTCTTTAGGTCATGGGAAGGTAAATTCTATATCCTTCAGTTGTCTAAGTCAGGAGAAGGTAAATTCGATATCCTTCAGTTCTCTCTGTCAATGGAAGGAAAATTCTAAATCCTTCAGTTCTCTAAGTCATGGAAAGGTAAATTCTATATCCTTCAGATCTCTGGGTCATGGGAAGGTAAATTCTATATTCTTCATTTCTCTAGGTCAAGGGAATGTAAATTCTATATCCTTCAGTTCTCTAGGTCATGGGAAGATAAATTCTATATCCTTCGGTTCTCTAGGTCATGGGAAGGTAAATTCTATACCCTTCAGTTCTCTATGTCAAGGGAAGGAAAATTCTATATCCTTCAGTTATCTAACTCAAGGGAATGTAAATTCTATATCCTTCAGTTCTCTAGGTCATGGGAAGGTAAATTCTATATGCTTCAGTTCTCTATATCAAGGGAAGGTAAATTCTATATCCTTCAGTTCTCTAGGTCATGAAAGGTAAATTCTATATCCTTCAGTCCTCTTGGTCATGGGAAGGTAAATTCTATATCCTTCAGTTATCTAGGTCATGGGAAGGTAAATTCTATATCCTTCATTTCTCTAGGTCAAGGGAAGATAATTTCTATTTCATTCAATTCTCTAGGTCATATGAAAGTAAATTATATATCCTTCATTTCTCTAGGTTATGGGAAGGTAAAGTCTATATCCTTCAGTTCTCTATGTCAAGGGAAGGTAAATTCTATATCTTCAGTTCTCTAAATCAAGGGAAGTTAAATTCTCTATCCCTCAGTTCTCTAGCTCATGGCAAGGTAAATTCTATATCCTTCAGTTCTCTAGGTCATGGGAATGTAAATTCTGTCTCTAGGTCAAGGGAAGGTAAATTATATATGCTTCACTTTTCTAGGTCATGGGAAGGTAAATTCTATATCCTGCAGTTCTCTAGGTCATGGGAAGGTAAATTCTATATCCTTCAGTTCTCTAGGTCATGGGAAGGTAAATTCTATATCCTTCAGTTCTCTAGGTCATGGAAAGGTAAATTCTATATCCTTCAGTTCTCTATGTCAAGGGAAGGTAAATTCTATATCCTTCAGTTCTCTAGGTCAGTGGATGGTAAATTCTATACCTTTTTGTTCTCTAGGTCATGGGAAGGTAAATTCTATATCCTTCAGTTGTCTAGGTCAAGGGACAGTAAATTCTATATTCTTCAGTTCTCTAGGTCAAGGGAAGGTAAATTCTATATCCTTCAGTTCTCTATGTCAAGGGAAGGTAAATTCTATATCCATCAGTTCTCTATGTCATGGGAAGGTAAATTCTATATCATTCATTTCTGTAGGTCATGTGAAGGTAAATTCTATATCCTTCAGTTCTCTAGGTCATGGGAAGGTAAATTCTATATCCTTCAGTTCTCTAGGTCATGGGAAGGTAAATTCTATATCCTTCAGTTCTCTAGGTCATGGGAAGGTAAATTCTATATCCTTCAGTTCTCTATATCAAGGGAAGGTAAATTCTATATCATTCAGTTCTCTAGGTCATGGAAAGGTAAATTCTATATCCTTCAGTTCTCTAGGTCATGGGAAGGTAAATTATATATATTTTAATTCTCTAGGTCAAGGGAAGGTAAATTCTATATCCTTCAGTTCTCTAGGTCATGGATGGTAAATTCTATATCCTTCAGTTCTCTAGGTCATGGAAGGTAAATTCTATATCCTTCAGTTCTCTACGTCATGGAAAGGTAAATTCTATATCCTTCAGTTTTCTATGTCAAGGGAATGTAAATTCTATATCCTTCAGTTATCTAGGTCATGGGAAGGTAAATTCTATATCCTTCAGTTTTCTATGTCATGGGAAGGTAAATTCTAAATCATTCAGTTCTGTAAGTCATGGGAAGGTAAATTCTTTATCCTTCTGTACTCTACGTCATGGGAAAGTAAATTATATATCCTTCAGTTCTCTAGGTCAAAGGAAGTTAAATTCTATATCCTTCAGTTCTCTCGGTCATGGGAAGGTAAATTCTATATCCCTCAGTTCTCTAGGTCATGGGAAAGTAAATTATTTATCTTTCAGTTCTATAAGTCAAGAGAAAGTAAATTCTATATCCTTCAGTTCTCTAGCTCATGGGAAGGTAAATTCTATATCCTTCAGTTCTCTAGCTTATGGGAAGGTACATTCTATATCCCTCAGTTCTCTAGGTCATGTGAAAGTAAATTCTTTATCTTTCAGTTCTATAAGTCAAGAGAAAGTAAATTCTATATCCTTCAGTTCTCTAGCTCATGGGAAGGTAAATTCTATATCCTTCAGTTCTCTAGGTCATGGGAAGGTAAATTCTATATCCTTCTGTTCTCTAGGTCATGGAAAGGTAAATTCTATATCATTCAGTTCTCTTGGTCATGGGAAGGTAAATTATATATCCTTCAGTTCTCTAAGTCATGGGAAGGTAAATTCTAAATCATTCAGTTCTCTAAGTCATGGGAAGGTAAATTCTATATCCTTCAGTTCTCTAGGTCATGGGAAGGTAAATTCTTTATCCTTCAGTTCTCTAGGTCAGGGGAAGATAAATTATATATCCTTCAGTTCTCTAGCTCATGGGAAGGTAAATTATATATCCTTCAGTTCTCTAGCTCATGTGAAGGTAAATTCTATATCCTTCAGTTCTCTATGTCAAGGGAAGGTAAATTCTATATCCTTCAGTTATCTATGTCATGGGAAGGTAAATTCTATATCCTTCAGTTCTCTAGGTTATGCGAAGGTAAATTCTATATCCTTCAATTCTCTAGGTCATGGGAAAGTCAATTCTATATCCTTCAGTTCTCTATGTCAAGGGAAGGTAAATTCTAAATCCTTCAGTTCTCTAGGTCATGGGAAGGTAAATTCTATATCCTTCAGTTATCGAGGTCATGGGAGGGTAAATTCTATATCCTTTGGTTCTCTACATCAAGGGAAGGTAAAGTATTTATCTTTCAGTTCTCCTGGTCATGGGAAGGTAAATTCTATATCCTTCAGTTCTCTAGGTCATGGGAAGGTAAATTCTATACCCTTCAGTTGTCTAGGTCATGGGAAGGTAAATTTTATATATTTCAGGTCTCTAGGTCAAGGGAAGGTAAATTCTATATGCTTCACTTCTCTAGGTCATGGGAAGGTAAATTCTATATCCTGCAGTTCTCTAGGTCATGGGAAGGTAAATTCTATATCCTTCAGTTTTTGAGGTCATTGGATGGTAAATTATATATCCTTCAGTTCTCTAGGTCATGGGAAGGTAAATTCTATATCATTTAGTTCTCTAGGTCAAGGGAAGGCAAATTCTATATCCTTCAGTTCTCTAGGTCAGTGGATGGTAAATTCTATATCCTTCAGTTCTCTAGGTCACGAGAAAGAAAATTCTATATCCTTAAGTTTTCTATGTCAAGGGAAGGTAAATTCCATATTCTTCACTTTTCTAGGTCATGGGAAGGTAAATTCTATATCCTGCAGTTCTCTAGGTCATGAGAAGGTAAATTCCATATTCTTCAGTGCTCTAGGTCATGGGAAGGTAAATTATGTATCCTTCAGTTCTCCACATCATGGGAAGGTAAATTCTATATTCTTCAGTTCTCTAGGTCAGTGGATGGTAAATTCTATACCCTTCAGTTCTCTATGTCAAGGGAAGGAAAATTCTATATCCTTCAGTTCTCTAACTCAAGGGAATGTAAATTCTATATCCTTCAGTTCTCTAGGTCATGGGAAGATAAATTCTATATCCTTCGGTTCTCTAGGTCATGGGAAGGTAAATTCTATATCCTTCAGTTCTCTATGTCAAGGGAAGGTAAATTCTATATCCTTCAGTTCTCTATGTCAAGGGAATGTAAATTATATATCCTTCAGTTCTTTAGGTCATGGGAAGGTAAATTCTATATCCTTCAGTTATCTAGGTCATGGGAAGGTAAATTCTATATCCTTCAGTTTTCTAGGTCATGGGAAGGTAAATTCTATATCCTTCAGTTCTCTAGGTCATGGGAAGGTAAATTCCATATCCTTCAGTTCTCTAGGTCATGGAAACGTAAATTGTATATCCTTTAGTTCACTATGTCAAAGGAAGGTAAATTCTATATCCTTTAGTTCTCTATGTCAAGGTAAGGTAAATATTATATCCGTCAGTTCTCTAGCTCATGGGAAGGTAAATTCTATACCCTTTTGTTCTCTATGTCAAGAAAAGGAAAATTGTATATCCTTCAGTTCTCTAGGTTAAGGGAATGTAAATTCTATATCGTTCAGTTCTCTAGGTCAAGGGAAGATAAATTATATATCCTTTAGTTCTCTATGTCAAGGTAAGGTAAATTCTATATCCTTCAGTTCTCTATGTCAAGGGAATGTAAATTATATATCCTTAAGTTATCTATGTCATGGAAACGTAAATTCTATATCCTTCAGTTCTCTATGTCAAGGGAAGGTAAATTCTATATCCTTCAGTTCTCTAGGTCATTGAAAGGTAAATTCTATATCCTTCAGTTCTCTAGGTCATGGGAAGGTAAATTTTATATCATTCAGTTCTCTATGTCAAGGGAAGGTAAATTCTATATCCTTCAGTTCTCTACATTATGGGAAGGTAAATTCTATATCTTTCAGTTCTCTAGGTCATGGGAAGGTAAAAACTATATCCTTCTGTTCTCTAGGTCATGGGAAGGTAAATTCTATATCCTTCGGTTGTCTAGGTCATGGGAAGGTAAATTCTATATCCTTCAGTTCTCTAGGTCATGGAAAGGTAAATTCTATATCCTTCAGTTCTCTAGGATGTGGGAAGTTAAAGTCTATATCTTTCAGTTCTCTAGGTCATCAGAAGGTAAATTCTATATCCTTCAGTTCTCTAGGTCAAGGGAAGGTAAATTCTATATCCTTCAGTTCTCTAGGTCATGGGAAGGTAAATTCTATATCCTTCAGTTCTCTAGGTCATGGGAAGGTAAATTCTATATCCTTCAGTTCTCTAGGTCATGGGAAGGTAAATTCTATATCCTTCAGTTCTCTAGGTCATGGAAAGGTAAATTCTATATCCTTCAGTTCTCTAGGTCATGGGAAGGTAAATTATATATCCTTCAGTTATCTATGTCAAGGGGGATGTAAATTCAATATCCTTGAGTTCTTTAGGGCATGGGAAGATAAATTATATATCCTTCAGTTCTCTAGGTCAAGGGAAGGTAAATTCTATATCCCTCAGTTCTCTTTGTCAAGGGAAGGTAAATTCTATATCCTTCAGTTCTCTTGGTGATGAGAAGGTAAATTCTCTATCCTTCAGCACTCTAGGTCATGGGAATGTAAAATCTGTATCCTTCTGTTCTATAGGTCATGGGAAGGTAAATTCTATATCCTTCAGTTCTCTAGGTCATGGGAAGGTAAATTCTATATCCTTCAGTTCTCTAGGTCATGGAAAGGTAAATTCTATATCCTTCAGTTCTCTAGGTCATGGGAAGGTAAATTATATATCCTTTAGTTCTCTAGGTCAAGGGAAGGTAAATTCTATATCATTCAGTTCTCTAGGCCATGGGAGGGTAAATTCTATATCCTTCAGTTCTTTAGGTCATGGGAATGTAAATTCTATGTCATTCAGTTCTCTATGCAAGGGTATTTAAATTCTATATCCTTCAATTCTCTAGGTCATGGGAAGGTAAATTCTATATCCTTTAGTTCTCTATGTCAAACAGAGTTAAATTCTATATCCTTCAGTTATCTAGGTCAATGGAAGGTAAACTCTATATCCTTCAGTTCTCTAGGTCATGGGAAGGTAAATTCTATATCCTTCAGTTCTCTAAGCCAAGGGAAGGTAAGTTCTATATCCTTCAGTTCTCTTAGTCAAGGGAAGGTAAATTCTATATCCTTCAGTTCTCTAGGTCATGGGAAGGTAAATTCTATATCATTCATTTCTGTAGGTCATGTGAAGGTAAATTCTATATCCTTCTGTTCTCTAGGTCATGGAAAGGTAAATTCTATATCCTTCAGTTCTCTAGGTCATGGGAAGGTAAATTCTATATCCTTTAGTTCTCTATGCCAAGGGAAGGTAAATTCTATATCATTCAGTTCTCAAGGTTAAGGGAAAGTAAATTCTATATCCTTCATTTCTCTAGGTCATGGGAAGGTAAATTCTATATCCTTCAATTCTCTAGGTCATGGGAAGGTAAATTCTATATCCTTCAGTTCTCTATGTCAAGGGAAGGTAAATTTTATATCCTTCAGTTATCTAGGTCATGGGAAGGTAAATTATTTATCCTTTAGTTCTCTAGGTTATGGGAAGGTAAATTATTTATCCTTTAGTTCTCTAGGTTATGGGAGGGTAAATTCTATATCTTTCAGTTCCCTATATCAAGGGAAGGTAAATTCTATATCATTCAGTTCTCTTGGTCATGGGAAGGTAATTTCAAAATCCTTCAATTGTCTTGGTCACGGCAAGGTAAATTCGATATCCTTCAGTTCTCTCTGTCAGGGGAAGGTAAATTCTATATCCTTCACTTCTCTAGCTCATGGGACGGTAAATTCTATACCCTTCAGTTCTCTAGGTCATGGGAAGGTAAATTCTATATCCTTCATTTCTCTAGGTCACGGGAAGGCAAATTCTATACCCTGCAGTTCTCTAGGTCATGGGAAGGTAAATTCTATATCCTTCAGTTCTCGAGGTCATGGGAAGGTAAATTCTATATCCTTCAGTTCTCTATGTCAAGGGAAGGTAAATTCTATATCCTTCAGTTCTCTAGGTCATGGGAAGGTAAATTCTATATCCTTCAGTTCTCTCTGTCATGGGAAAGTAAATTCTATATCCTTTAGTTCTGTAGGTCAAGGGAAGGTAAATTCTATATCCTTCTGTTCTCTAGGTCATGGAAAGGTAAATTCTATATCCTTCAGTTTTCTAGGTCATGGGAAGGTAAATTCTATATCCTTTAGTTCTGTAGGTCAAGGGAAGGTAAATTCTATATCCTTCTGTTCTCTAGGTCATGGAAAGGTAAATTCTATATCCTTCAATTCTCAAGGCCATGGGAGGGTAAATTCTATATCCTTTGGTTCTCTAGGTCATGGGAAGGTAAATTCTATATCGTTCAGTTCTCTAGGTCAAGGGAAGATACATTCTATATCCTTTAGTTCTCTAGGTCATGGGAAGGTAAATTCTATATCCTTCAGTTCTCTATGTCAAGGGAAGGTAAATTCTATATCCTTCAGTTCTCTATGTCAAGGGAAGGTAAATTCTATATCCTTCAGTTCTCTAGGTCATGGGAAGGTAAATTCTATATCCTTCAGTTCTCTAGGTCATGGGAAGGTAAATTCTATATCCTTCAGTTGTCTAGGTCAAGGGAAGGTAAATTCTATATCCTTCAGTTCTCTAGGTCATGGGAAGGTAAATTCTATATCCTTCAGTGCTCTAGGTCATGGGAAGGTAAATTCCATATCCTTCAGTTCACTATGTCAAGGGAAGTTAAATTCTATATCCTTCAGTTCTCTAGCTCATGGGAAGGTACATTCTATATCCTTCAGTTCTCTAGGTCATGAGAAGGTAAAATCTATATTCTTCTGTTCTCTAGGTCATGCAAAGGTACATTCTATAGCCTTCAGTTCTCCAGGTCAAGGGAAGGTAAATTTTATATCATTCAGTTCTCTAGCTCATGGGAAGGTACATTCTATATCCTTCAGTTCTCTAGGTCATGAGAAGGTAAATTCTATATCCTCAGTTCTCTAAGTCAAAGGAAGGTAAATTTTATATCATTCAGTTCTCTAGCTCATGGAAAGGTAAATTCTATATCCTTCAGTTTTCTAGGTCATGGGAAGGTAAATTCTATATCCTTCAGTTCTCTATGTCAAGGGAAGGTAAATTCAATATCCTTTAGTTCTCTATGTCAAGGGAAGGTAAATTCTATATCCTCAGTTCTCTAAGTCAAGGGAAGGTAAATTCTATGTCCTTCAGTTCTCTAGTTCATGGGAAGGTAAATTCTATATCCTTCAGTTCTCTAGGTCATGGGAAGGTAAAAACTATATCCTTCTGTTCTCTAGGTCATGGAAAGGTAAATTCTATATCCTTCAGTTCTCTAGGTCATGGGAAGGTAAATTCTTTATCCTTCAGTACTCTACGTCATGGGAAGGTAAATTCTATATCCTTCAGTTCTCTAGCTCATGGGAAGGTAAATTCTATATCCTTCAGTTCTCTAGGTCATGGGAAGGTAAATTCTATATCCTTCTGTTCTCTAGGTCATGGAAAGGTAAATTCTATATCCTTCAGTTCTCTAGGTCAAGGGAAGGTAAATTCTATATCCTTCAGTTCTCTAGCTCATGGGAAGGTAAATTCTATATCCTTCAGTTCTCTAGGTCATGGGAAGGTAAATTCTATATCCTTCAGTTTTCTATGTCATGGGAAGGTAAATTCTAAATCATTCAGTTCTGTAAGTCATGGGAAGGTAAATTCTATATCCTTCTGTACTCTAAGTCATGGAAAGGTAAATTCTATATCATTCAGTTCTGTAAGTCATGGGAAGGTAAATTCTATATCCTTCTGTACTCTAAGTCATGGAAAGGTAAATTCTATATCATTCAGTTCTCTTGGTCATGGGAAGGTAAATTATATATCCTTATTTCTCTAGGTCAAGGGAAGGTAAATTCTATATCATTCAGTTCTCAAGGTTAAGGGAAAGTAAATTCTATATCCCTCAGTTCTCTAGGTCATGGGAAGATAAATTCTATATAATTCAGTTCTCTATGTCAAGGGAAGGTAAATTCTATATCCTCAGTTCTCTAAGTCAAGGGAAGTTAAATTCTCTATCCTTCAGTTCTCTAGCTCATGGGAAGGTAAATTCTATATCCTTCAGTTCTCTAGGTCATGGGAAGGTAAATTTTATATATTTCAGGTCTCTAGGTCAAGGGAAGGTAAATTCTATATGCTTCACTTCTCTAGGTCATGGGAAGGTAAATTCTATATCCTGCAGTTCTCTAGGTCATGGGAAGGTAAATTCTATATCTCTCATTTCTACATATCAAGGGAAGGCAAATTCTATATCCTTCAGTTCTCTAGGTCAGTGGATGGTAAATTCTATATCCTTCAGTTCTCTAGGTCACGAGAAAGAAAATTCTATATCCTTCAGTTCTCTAGGTCATGGGAAGGTAAAATCTATATCCTTCTGTTCTCTAGGTCATGGAAAGGTAAATTCTATATCCTTCAGTTTTCTAGGTCATGGGAAGGTAAATTCTATATCCTTTAGTTCTGTAGGTCAAGGGAAGGTAAATTCTATATCCTTCAGTTCTCTAGGTTAAGGGAATGTAAATTCTATATCCTTCAGTTCTCTCGGTCATGGGAAGATAAATTCTATATCCTTTAGTTCTCTAGGTCAATGGAAGGTAAATTCTATATCCTTCAGTTCTCTATGTTAAGGGAATGTAAATTATATATCCTTCAGTTCTCTATGTCATGGGGAGGTAAATTCTATATCCTTCAGTTCTCTAGGTCATAGGAAGATAAATTCTATATCATTCAGTTCTCTAACTCAAGGGAAGGTAAATTCTATATCCTTCAGTTCTCTAGCTCATGGGAAGGTAAATTCTATATCCTTCAGTTCTCTGTGTCAAGGGAAGGTAAATTCTATATCCTTCAGTTCTCTAGGTCATGGGAAGGTAAATTCTATATCCTTCAGTTCTCTAGGTCACGGGAATGTTAATTCTATATCCTTCAGTTCTCTATGTCAAGGGAAGGAAAATTCTATATCCTTCAGTTATCTAGGTTAAGGGAATGTAAATTCTATATCCTTCAGTTCTCTAGGTCATGGGAAGGTAAATTATATATCTTTCAGTTCTCTAGGTCAAGGGAAGGTAAATTCTATATCCTTCAGTTCTCTGTGTCAAGGGAAGGTAAATTCTATATCCTTGTGTTCTCTAAGTCAGAGGGAACATAAATTCTATATCCTTCAGTTCTCTCGGTCATGGGAAAGTAAATTATATGTCCTTTAGTTCTCTAGGTCATGGGAAAGTAAATTCTATGTCCTTCAGTTCTCTAGGTTATGGGAAGGTAAATTCTATATCCTTCAGTTCTCTACATCATGGGAAGGTAAATTCTATATCTTTCAGTTCTCTAGGTCATGGGAAGGTAAAATCTATATCTTTCTGTTCTCTAGGTCATGGGAAGGTAAATTATATATCTTTCAGTTCCCTAGGTCAAGGGAAGGTAAATTCGATATCCTTCAGTTCTCTATGTCAAGGGAAGGTAAATTCTATATCCTTCAGTTCTCTAGGTCATGGGAAGGTAAATTCTATATCCTTCAGTTCTCAAGGTCATGGGAAGGTAAATTCGATATCCTTCAGTTCTCTATGTCAAGGGAAGGTAAATTCTATATCCTTCAGTTCTCTATGTCAAGAGAAGGAAAATTCTATATCCTTCAGTTCTCTAGGTCATGTGAAAGGTAAATTCTATATCCTTCAGTTCTCTAGGCCATGTGAGGGTAAATTATATATCCTTCAGTTCTCTATGTCACGCAAAGGTAAATTCTATATCCTTCAGTTCTCTACGTCAAGGTAAGGTAAATTCTATATCCTTCAGTTCTATATGTCTAGGGAAAGTAAATTCTATATCCTTCAGTTCTCTAGGTCATGGGAAGATAAATTCTATATCCTTCAGTTCTCTCGGTCATGGGAAAGTAAATTATATGTCCTTGAGTTCTTTAGGGCATGGGAAGATGAATTATATATCCTTCAGTTCTCTATGTCAAGGGAAGGTAAATTCTTTATCCTTCAGTTCTCTAGGTCATGGGAAGGTAAATTCTATATCCTTCAGTTCTCTAGGTCATGGGAAGGTAAATTCTATATCCTTCAGTTCTCTATGTCAAGGGAAGGCAAATTCTATATCCTTCAGTTCTGTAGGTCATGGGAAGGTAAATTCTATATCCTTCAGTTCTCTATGTCAAGGGAAGGTAAATTCTACATCCTTCAGTTCTCTAGGTCAAGGGAAGGTAAATTCTATATCCTGCAGTTCTATAGGTCATGGGAAGGCAAATTCTATATCCTTCAGTTCTCTAGGTCAGTGGAAGGTAAATTCTATATCATTCAGTTCTCTAGGTCAAGGGACGGTAAATTCTATATCCTTCAGTTCTCTAGGTCAAGGGAAGGTAAATTCTATATCCTTCAGTTCTCTAGGTCATGGGAAGGTAAATACTATATCCTTCCATTCTGTAGGTCATGGGAAGGTAAATTCTTTATCCTTCAGTTCTCTATGTCAAGGGAAGGTAAATTCTATATCCTTCAGTTCTCTGTCAAGTGAAGGTGAATTATATACCCTTCAGTTCTCTAGGTGATGGGAAGGTAAATTCTATATCCTTCCATTCTCTAGGTCATGGGACGGTAAATTCTTTATCTTTCAGTTCTCTAGGTCAAGGGAAGGTAAATTCTATATTCTTCAGTTCTCTAGGTCATGGGAAGGTAAATTCTATATCCTTCAGTTCTCCAGGTCATGGGAAGGTAAATTCTATATCCTTCAGTTCTCTAGGTCATGGGAAGGTAAAATCTATATCCTTCAGTTCTCTAGGTCATGGAAGGTAAACTCTATATCCTTCAGTTCTCTAGGTCATGGGAAGGTAAATTCTATATCCTTCAGTTCTCTAGGTCAAGGGAAGGTAAATTCTATATCCTTCAGTTCTCTAGGTCATGGGAAGGTAAATTCTATATCCTTCAGTTCTCTAGGTTCTATATCCTTCAGTTCTCTAGGTCAAGGGAAGACAAATTCTATATCCTTCAGTTCTCTAGGTCATGGGAAGGTAAATTCTATATCCTTCAGTTCTCTATGTCAATGGAATGTACATTTTATATCCTTCAGTTATCTAGGTCAAGGCAAGATAAATTATATATCATTCAGTTCTCTAGGTCAAGGGAAGGTAAATTCTATATCCTTCAGTTCTCTAAGTCATGTGAAAGGTAAATTCTATATCCTTCAATTCTCTAGGTCATAGGAAGGTAAATTCTACATCCTTCAGTTCTTTAGGTCATGGGAATGTAACTTCTATATCCTTCAGTTATCTAGGCCATGGGAAGGTAAATTCTATATCCTTCAGTTTTCTATGTCAAGGGAAGGTAAATTCTATATCCTTCAGTTCTCGAGGTCATGGGAAGGTAAATTCTATATGCTTCATTTCTTTAGGTCATGGGAAGGTAAATTCTATATCCTTCAGTTCTCTATGTCAAGGGAAGGTAAATTCTATATCCTTCAGTTCTCTAGGTCATGGGAAGGTAAATTCTATATGCTTCAGTTCTCTAGGTCATGCGAATGTAAATTCTATATCATTCAGTTGTCTAGGTCATGGGAAGGCAAATTCTATATCCTTCAGTTCACTATGTCAAGGGAAGTTAAATTCTATATCCTTCAGTTCTCTATGTTAAGGGAAGGTAAATTCTATATATCCTTCAGTTATGTAGGTCATGGTAAGGTAAATTCTTTATCCTTCAGTTCTCTAGGTCATGGGAAGGTAAATTCTATATCCTCAGTTCTCTATGTCAAGGGAAGGTAAATTCCATATCCTTCAGCTCTCTAGGTCATGGGAAGGTAAATTCTATATCCTTCAGTTCTCTAGGTCATGGAAAGGTAAATTCTGAATCCTTCAGTTCTCTAGGTCATGGGAAGGTAAATTCTATATCCTTCAGTTCTCTATGTCAAGGGAAGGTAAATTCTATATCCTTCAGTTCTCTATGTCAAGGGAAGGTAAATTCTATATTCTTCAGTTCTCTAGGTCATGGGAATGTAAATTCTATATCTTTCAGTTCTCTAGGTCAAGGGAAGGTAAATTCTATATCCTTCAGTTCTCTATGTCAAGGGAAGGTAAATTCTATATCCTTCAGTTCTCTAGGTCATGGGAAGTTAAAGTCTATATCTTTCAGTTCTCTAGGTCATCGGAAGGTAAATTCTATATCCTTCAGTTCTCTAGGGCAAGGGAAGGAAAATTCTATATCCCTCAGTTCTCTTAGTCATGGATGGTAAATTCTATATCCTTCAGTTCTCTAGCTCATGGGAAGGTAAATTCTATATCCTTCAGTTCTCTAGGTCATGGGAAGGTAAATTCTATATCCTTCTGTTCTCTAGGTCATGGAAAGGTAAATTCTATATCCTTCAGTTCTCTAGGTCATGGGAAGGTAAATTCTATATCCTTTAGTTCTGTAGGTCAAGGGAAGGTAAATTCTATATCCTTCAGTTCTCTAGGTTAAGGGAATGTAAATTCTATATCCTTCAGTTCTCTAGGTCATGGGAAGATAAATTATATATCCTTTAGTTCTCTAGGTCATGGGAAGGTAAATTCTATATCCTTCAGTTCTCTAGGTCATGGGAAGGTAAATTCTATATCCTTCAGTTCTCTATGTCAAGGGAAGGTAAATTCTATATCCTTCAGTTATCTAGGTCATGGGAAGGTAAATTCTATATCCTTCAGTGCTCTAGGTCATGGGAAGGTAAATTATATATCTTTCAGTTCTGTAGGTCAAGGGAAGGTAAATTCTATATCCTTCAGTTCTCTATGTCAAGGGAAGGTAAATTCTATATCCTTCAGTTCTCTAGGTCATGGGAAGGTAAATTCTATATCCTTCTGTTCTCTAGGTCATAGGAAGGTAAATTCCATATCCTTCAGTTCTCTATGTCGGGGAAGGGAAATTCTATATCCTTCACTTCTCTAGCTCATGGGATGGTAAATTCTATACCCTTCAGTTCTCTAGGTCATGGGAAGGTAAAATCTATATCCTTCTGTTCTCTAGGTCAAGGGAAGGTAAATTCTATATCCTTCAGTTCTCTAGGTTAAGGGAATGTAAATTCTATATCCTTCAGTTCTCTCGGTCATGGGAAGATAACGTCTATATCCTTTAGTTCTCTAGGTCAATGGAAGGTAAATTCTATATCCTTCAGTTCTCTAGGTCAAGGGAAGGTAAATTCTACATCCTTCAGTTCTTTAGGTCATGGGAAGGTAAATTCTATATCCTTCAGTTCTCCAGGTCATGGGAAGGTAAATTCTATATCCTTCAGGTCTCTAGGTCAAGGGAAGGTAAATTCTATATCCTTCAGTTCTCTAGGTCATGGGAAGGTAAATTCTATATCTTTCAGTTCTCTAGGTCAAGGGAAGGTAAATTCTATATCCTTCAGTGCTCTAGGTCATGGGAAGGTAAATTCTATATTCTTCAGTTCTCTAGGTCATGGGAAGGTAAATTCTATATCCTTCAGTTCTCTATGTCAAGGGAAGGTAAATTCTATATCCTTCAGTTCTCTATGTCAAGGGAAGGTAAATTCTATATCCTTCAGTTATCTAGGTCATGGGAAGGTAAATTCTATATCATTCAGTTATCTAGGTCATGGGAAGGTAAATTCTATATCCTTCAGTTCTCTATGTCAAGGGGAGGTAAATTCTATATCCTTCAGTTCTCTACGTCAAGGGAAGGTAAATTCTATATCCTTCCATTCTCTAGGTCATGGGAAGGTAAATTCTATATCTTTAAGTTTTCTATGTCAAGGGAAGGTAAATTCTATATCATTCAGTTCTCTGTGTCATGGGAAGGTAAATTCTATATCCTTCAGTTCTCTATGTCAAGGGAAGGTAAATTCTATATCCTGCAGTTCTATAGGTCATGGGAAGGCAAATTCTATATCCTTCAGTTCTCTCAGTCAAGGGACGGTAAATTCTATATCCTTCAGTTCTCTATGTTAAGGGAATGTAAATTCTATATCCTTCAGTTCTCTATGTCATGGGGAGGTAAATTCTATATCCTTCAGTTCTCTAGGTTACAGGAAGGTATATTCTATATCATTCAGTTCTCTATGTCAAGGGAAGGTAAATTCGATATCCTTCAGTTCTCTCTGTCAGGGGAAGATAAATTCTATATCCATTAGTTCTCTACGTCACGGGAAGGCAAATTCTATACCCTGCAGTTCTCTAGGTCATGGGAAGGTAAATTATATATCCTTCAGTTCTCTAGGTCAAGGGAAGGTAAATTCTATATACTTCAGTTCTCTAGGTCACGGGAAGGCAAATTCTATACCCTGCAGTTCTCTAGGTCATGGGAAGGTAAATTATATATCCTTTAGTTCTGTAGGTCAAGGGAAGGCAAATTCTATATCCTTCAGTTCTCTAGGTCAAGGGATGGTAAATTCTATATACTTCAGTTCTCTAGGTCATGGGAAGGTAAATTCTATATCCTTTAGTTCTCTAGGTCATGGGAAGATAAATTCTATATCCTTCAGTTCTCTATGTCAAGGGAAGGTAAATTCTATATCCTTCAGTTCTCTAGGTCATGGGAAGGTAAATTCTATATCCTTTGGTTCTCTAGGTCATGGGAAGGTAAATTCTATATCCATCAGTTCTCTACATCACAGGAAGGCAAATTCTATACCCTGCAATTCTCTAGGTCATGGGAAGGTAAATTCTATATCGTTCAGTTCTCTAGGTCAAGGGAAGATAAATTCTATATCCTTTAGTTCTCTATGTCAAGGGAAGGTAAATTCTATATCCCTGTGTTCTCTAGGACAAGGGAATATAAATTCTATATCCATCAGTTCAGTAAGTCAAAAGAATGTTAATTCTATATCCTTCAGTTCTCTATGTCAAGGGAAGGTAAATTCTATATCATTCAGTTATCTAGGTCATGGGAAGGTAAATTATTTATCCTTCAGTTCTCTAGGTTAAGGGAATGTAAATTCTATATCATTCAGTTCTCTCGGTCATGGGAAGATAAATTCTATATCCTTTAGTTCTCTAGGTTAAGGGAATGTAAATTCTATATCATTCAGTTCTCTCGGTCATGGGAAGATAAATTCTATATCCTTTAGTTCTCTAGGTCAATGTAAGGTAAATTCTGTATCCTTCAGTTCTCTATGTTAAGGGAATGTAAATTATATATCCTTCAGTTCTCTAGGTCATGGGGAGGTAAATTCTATATCCTTCAGTTCTCTAGGTCATAGGAAGGTAAATTCTATAGCCTTCAGTTCTTTAGGTCAAGGGAAGGTAAACTCTATATCCTTCAGTTCTCTAGGTAATGGGAAAGTAAATTCTATATCCTTCTGTTCTCTAGGTCATGGGAAGGTAAATTCTATATCCTTCAGTTCTCTAGGTCAAGGGAAGGTAAATTCTATATCCTTCAGTTCTCTAGGTCATGGGAAGATAAATTCTATATCCTTCAGTTCTCTATGTCAAGGGAAGGTAAATTCTATATCCTTCAGTTCTCTAAGTCAAGGGAAGGTAAATTCTATATCCTTCAGTTCTCTAGCTCATGGGAAGGTAAATTCTATATCCTTCAGTTCTCTAGGTCATGAGAAGGTAAATTCTATATCCTTCAGTTCTCTAGGTCAAGGGAAGGTAAATTCTATATCCTTCAGTTCTCTAGGTCATGGGAAGGTAAATTCTATATCCTTCAGTTCTCTAGGTCATGGGAAGGTAAATTCTATATCCTTCAGTTCTCTAGGTCATGGGAAGGTAAATTCTATATCCTTCAGTTCTCTAGTTCACAGGAAGATAAATTCTATATCCTTCAGTTCTCTAGGTCATGGGAAGGTAAATTCTATATCCTTCAATTCTCTAGGTCATGGGAAGGTAAATTCTATATCCTTCAGTTCTCTATGTCAAGGGAAGGTAAATTCTATATCCTTCAGTTCTCTAGGTCATGGGAAGGTAAATTCTATATCCTTCAGTTCTCTAGCTCATGCGAAGGTAAATTATATATCCTTCAGTTCTCTAGGTCAAGGGAAGGTAAATTCTATATACTTCAGTTCTCTAGGTCATGGGAAGGTAAATTCTATATCCTTCAGTTCTTTAGGTCATGGGAAGGTAAATTCTATATCCTTCAGTGCTCTAGGTCATGGGAAGGTAAATTCCATATCCTTCAGTTCACTATGTCAAGGGAAGTTAAATTCTATATCCTTCAGTTCTCTAGGTCATGGGAAGGTAAATTCTATATCCTTCAGTTCTCTAGGTCATGAGAAGGTAAATTCTATATCCTTTAGTTCTCTAGGTCATGGGAAGGTAAATTTTATATATTTCAGTTACCTAGGTCAAGGGAAGGTAAATTATTTATCCTTCAGTTCTCTATGTCATGGGAAGGTAAATTCTATATCATTCAGTTCTGTAGGTCATGGGAAGGTAAATTCTATATCCTTCAGTTCACTAAGTCATGGGAAGGTAAATTCTATATCCTTCAGTTCTCTAGGTCATGGGAAGGTAAATTCTATATCCTTCAGTTCTATAGGTCATGGGAAGGTAAATTCTATATCCTTCAGTTCTCTAGGTCATGGGAAGGCAAATTCTATATCCTTTGGTTCTCTAGGTCAAGGGAAGATACATTCTATATCCTTTAGTTCTCTAGGTCATGGGAAGGTAAATTCTATATCCTTCAGTTCTCTATATCTAGGGAAGGTAAATTCTATATCCTTCAGTGCTCTAGGTCATGGGAAGGTAAATTATATATCTTTCAGTTCTCTAGGTCAAGGGAAGGTAAATTCTATATCCCTCAGTTCTCTATGTCAAGGGAAGGTAAATTCTATATCCTTCAGTTCTCTAGGTCATGGGAAGGTAAATTCTATATCCTTCAGTTCTCTAGGTCAAGGGACGGTAAATTCTATATCCTTCAGTTCACTAGGTCAAGGGAAGGTAAACTCTATATCCTTCAGTTCTCTAGATCATGGGAAGGTAAAGTCTATATCCTTTAGTTCTCTAGGTCATAGGACGGTAAAATCTATATCCTTCAGTTTTCTAGGTCAAGGGAAGGTAAATTATATATCCTTCAGTTATGTAGGTCATGGTAAGGTAAATTCTATATCCTTCAGTTCTCTAGGTCATGGGAAGGTAAATTCTATATCCTTCAGTTCTCTATGTCAAGGGAAGGTAAATTCTATATCCTTCAGTTCTCTAGGTCATGGGAAGGTAAATTCTATATCCTTCAGTTCTCTAGGTCATGGAAAGGTAAATTCTATATCCTTCAGTTCTCTAGGTCATGGGAAGGTAAATTCTATATCCTTCAGTTCTCTAGGTCACAGGAAGATAAATTCTATATCCTTCAGTTCTCTAGGTCATGGGAAGGTAAATTCTATATCCTTTAGTTCTCTATGCCAAGGGAAGGTAAATTCTATATCCTTCAGTTCTCTATGTCAAGGGAAGGTAAATTTTATATCCTTCAGTTCTCTAGGTCATGGGAAGGTAAATTCTATATCCTTTAGTTCTCTAGGTCATGGAAACGTAAATTGTATATCCTTTAGTTCACTATGTCAAAGGAAGGTAAATTCTATATCCTTCAGTTCTCTATGTCAAGGGAATGTAAATTCTATATCCTTCAGATCTCTGGGTCATGGGAAGGTAAATTCTATATTCTTCATTTCTCTAGGTCATGGAAGGTAAATTCTATATCCTTCAGTTCTCTAGGTCATGGGAAGGTAAATTCTATATCCTTCAGTTCTGTAGGTCATGGGAAGATAAATTTTATATCCTTCAGTTCTCTATGTCAAGGGAAGGTAAATTCTATATCCTTCAGTTTTCTAGGACATGGGAAGGTAAATTCAATATCCTTCAGTTCTCTAGGTCATGGGAAGGTAAATTATATATCCTTCAGTTATCTATGTCAAGGGAAGGTAAATTCTACATCCTTCAGTTCTCTAGGTCATGGGAATGTAAGTTCTATATATTTCAGTTCTCGAGGTCATGGGAAGGTAAATTCTATATGCTTCATTTCTTTAGGTCATGGGAAGGCAGATTCTATATCCTTCAGTTCTCTATGTCAAGGGAAGGTAAATTCTTTATCCTTCAGTTCTCTAGGTCGTGGGAAGGTAAATTCTATATTTTTCAGTTCTTTAGGTCATGGGAAGTTAATTTCTATATCATTCAGTTCTCTAAATCAAGGGAAGGTAAATTCTATATCCTTCAGTTGTCTAGGTCATGGGAAGGTAAATTCTGTATCCTTCAGTTATCTAGGCCATGGAAAGGTAAATTCTATATCCTTCAGTTCTCTAGGTCATGGGAAGGTAAATTCTATATATTTCAGATCTCTTGGTCATGGGAAGGTAAATTCTATATCCTTCATTTCTCTAGGTCAAGGGAAGGTAAATTCTATATACTTCAGTTCTCTAATTCATGGGAAGTTAAATTCTATATCCTTCAGTTCTCTAGGTCACAGGAAGGCAAATTCTATATCCTTCAGTTCTCTAGGTCAAGGGAAGGTAAATTCTATATTCTTCAGTTCTCTAGGTCAAGGGAAGGTAAATTCTATATCCTTCAGTTCTCTAGGTCATGGGAAGGTAAATTCTATATCTTTCAGTGCTCTAGGTCACGGGAAGGTAAATTCTATATCCTTCAGTTCTCTAGGTCATGTGAAGGTAAATTCTATATCCTTCAGTTCTCTAGGTCATGGGAAGGTAAATTATATATCCTTCAGTTATCGAGGTCATGGGAAGGTAAATTCTATACCCTTCAGTTCTCTATGTCAAGGGAAGGGAAATTCTATATCCTTCAGTTATCTAACTCAAGGGAAGGTAAAGTATTTATCTTTCAGTTCTCCTGGTCATGGGATGGTAACGTATATATCATTCAGTTCTCTAGGTCATGGGAATGTACATTTTATATCCTTCAGTTCTCCAGGTCATGGGAAGGTAAATTATATATTCTTCAGTTCTCTAGGTCACGCAAAGGTACATTCTATAGCCTTCAGTTCTCTAGGTCAAGGGAAGGTAAATTTTATATCATTCAGTTCTCTAGCTCATGGGAAGGTACATTCTATATCCTTCAGTTCTCTAGGTCATGAGAAGGTAAAATCTATATTCTTCTGTTCTCTAGGTCATGGAAAGGTAAATTCTATATCCTTCAGTTCTCTAGGTCATGGGAAGGTAAATTCTATATCCTTCAGTTCTCTATGTCAAGGGAAGGTAAATTCTATATCCTTCAGTTCTCTAGGTCATGGGAAGGTAAATTCTATATCCTTTAGTTCTCTATGTCAATGGAAAGTAAATTCTATATCCTTCAGTTCTCTATGTCAAGGGAAGGTAAATTCTATATCCTTTAGTTCTCTATGTCAAGGGAAGGTAAATTCTATATCCTCAGTTCTCTAAGTCAAGGGAAGGTAAATTCTATATCCTTCAGTTCTCTAGCTCATGGGAAGGTAAATTCTATATCCTTCAGTTCTCTAGGTCATGGGAAGGTAAATTCTATATCCTTCAGTTCTCTATGTCATGGGAAGGTAAATTCTATATCCTTCAGTTCTCTAGGTCATGGGAAGGTAAAATCTATATCCTTCTGTTCTCTAGGTCATGGAAAGGTAAATTCTATATCCTTCAGTTTTCTAGGTCATGGGAAGGTAAATTCTATATCCTTTAGTTCTGTAGGTCAAGGGAAGGTAAATTCTATATCCTTCAGTTCTCTAGGTTAAGGGAATGTAAATTATATATGCTTCACTTTTCTAGGTCATGGGAAGGTAAATTCTATATCCTGCAGTTCTCTAGGTCATGAGAAGGTAAATTCTATATCCTTCAGTTCTCTAGGTCATGGGAAGGTAAATTCTATATCCTTCAGTTCTCTAGGTCAAGGGAAGGCAAATTCTATATCCTTCAGTTCTCTAGGTCAGTGGATGGTAAATTCTATATCCTTCAGTTCTCTAGGTTAAGGGAATGTACATTCTATATCCTTCAGTTCTCACGGTCATGGGAATGTAAATTCTATATCCTTCAGTTCTCTATGTTAAGGGAATGTAAATTCTATATCCTTCGGTTATCTAGGACAAGGGAATGTAAATTCTATATCCTTCAGTTCTCTAGGTCAGTGGATGGTAAATTCTATATCCTTCAGTTCTCTAGGTCATGGGAAGGTAAATTCTATATCGTTCAGTTCACTAGGTCATGGGAAGGTAAAGTCTATATCCTTTAGTTCTCTAGGTCATAGGACGGTAAAATCTATATCCTTCAGTTTTCTAGGTCAAGGGAAGGTAAATTATATATCCTTCAGTTCTCTAGGTCATGGGAAGGTAAATTATATATCCTTCAGTTATCGAGGTCATGGGAGGGTAAATTCTATATCCTTTGGTTCTCTACATCAAGGGAAGGTAAATTATTTATCCTTCAGTTCTCTAGGTCATGGGAAGGTAAATTCTATATCCTTCAGTTCTCTAGGTCATGGGAAGGTAAATTCTATATCCTTCAGTTCTCTAGGTCATGGAAAGGTAAATTCTATATCCTTCAGTTCTCTATGTCAAGGTAAGGTAAATATTATATCCGTCAGTTCTCTAGCTCATGGGAAGGTAAATTCTATATCCTTCAGTTCTCTAGGTCATGGGAAGGTAAATTCTATATCCTTTAATTCTCTATGTCAAGGGAAGGTAAATTCTATATCCTTCAGTTATATGTCATGGGAAGGTAAATTCTATATCCTTCAGTTCTTTAGCTCATGGGAAGGCAAATGCTATATCCTTCCGTTGTCTAGGTCATGGGAAGTTAAATTCTAAATCCTTCAGTTCTCTAGGTCATGGGAAGGTAAATTCTATATCCTTCAGTTCTCTATATCAAGGGAAGGTAAATTCTATATCCTTCAGTTCTCTAGGTCATGGGAAGGTAAATTCGATATCCTTCAGTTTTCTATGTCAAGGGAAGGTAAATACTATATCCTTCCATTCTCTAGGTCATGGGAAGGGAAATTCTATATCCTTCAATTCTCTAGGTCATGGGAAGGTAAATTCTATATCCTTCAGTTCTCTATGTCAAGGGAAGGTAAATTCTATATACTTCAGTTCTCTAGGTCATGGGAAGATAAATTCTATATCCTTCAGTTCTCTATGTCAAGGGAAGGTAAATTCTATATCCTTCAGTTTTCTAGGACATTGGAAGGTAAATTCTATATCCTTCAGTTCTCTAGTTCATGGGAAGGTAAATTCTATATCCTTCAGTTCTCTAGGTCATGGGAAGGTAAAATCTATATCCTTCTGTTCTCTAGGTCAAAGGAAGGGAAATTCTATATCCTTCACTTCTCTAGCTCATGGGATGGTAAATTCTATACCCTTCAGTTCTCTAGGTCATGGAAAGGTAAATTCTATATCCTTTAGTTCTGTAGGTCAAGGGAAGGTAAATTCTATATCCTTCAGTTCTCTAGGTTAAGGGAATGTAAATTCTATATCCTTCAGTTCTCTCGGTCAGTGGATGGTAAATTCTATATCCTTCAGTTCTCTAGGTCATGGGAAGGTAAATTCTATATCCTTCAGTTCTCTATGTCAAGGGAAGGTAAATTTTATATCCTTCACTTCTCAAGGTCATGGGAAGGTAAATTCTATATCCTTCAGTTATCTAGGTCATGTGAAGGTGAATTCTATATCCTTCAGTTCTCTATGTCAAGGGAAGGTAAATTCTATATCATTCAGTTCTCTAGGTCATGGGAAGGTAAATTCTATATCCTTCAGTTCTCTAGGTCATGGGAAGGTAAATTCTATATCCTTCAGTTCTCTAGGTCATGTGAAGGTGAATTATATATCCTTCAGTTCTCTAGGTCAAGGGAAGGTAAATTCTATATCCTTCAGTTCTCTAGGTCATGGGAGGGTAAATTCTATATCCTTCAGTTCCCTATGTCATGGGAAGGTACATTCTATATCCTTTAGTTCTGTAGGTCAAGGGAAGGTAAATTCTATATCCTTCTGTTCTCTAGGTCATGGAAAGGTAAATTCTATATCCTTCAGTTCTCTAGGTCATGGGAAGGTAAATTCTATATCCTTCAGTTATCTAGGTCAAGGGAAGGTAAATTCTATATCCTTCAGTTCTCTAGGTCTAGGGAAAGTAAATTCTATATCCTTCAGTTCTCTCTGTCATGGGAAAGTAAATTATATGTCCTTTAGTTCTCTAGGTCATGGAAAGGTAAATTCTATATCCTTCAGTTTTCTAGGTCATGGGAAGGTAAATTCTATATCATTCAGTTCTGTAAGTCATGGGAAGGTAAATTCTATATCCTTCAGTTCTCTAGGTCATGGGAAGGTAAATTCTTTATCCTTCAGTTCTCTACGTCATGGGAAGGTAAATTATATATCCTTCAGTTCTCTAGCTCATGGGAAGGTAAATTCTATATCCCTCAGTTCTCTAGGTCATGGGAAAGTAAATTATTTATCTTTCAGTTCTATAAGTCAAGAGAAAGTAAATTCTATATCCTTCAGTTCTCTAGCTCATGGGAAGGTAAATTCTATATCCTTCAGTTATCTAGGTCAATGGAAGGTAAATTCTATATCCTTCAGTTCTCTAGGTCATGGGAAGGTAAATTCTATATCCTTCAGTTTTCTATGTCATGGGAAGGTAAATTCTAAATCATTCAGTTCTGTAAGTCAAGGGAAGGTAAATTCTATATCCTTCAGTTCTCTAGGTTAAGGGAATGTAAATTCTATATCCTTCAGTTATCTACGTCATGGAAAGGTAAATTCTATATCATTCAGTTCTCTAGGTTACAGGAAGATAAATTCTATGTCCTTTAGTTCTCTATGTCAAGGGAAGGTAAATTCTATATCCTTCAGTTCTCTAGGTCATGGGAAGGTAAATTCTATATCCTTCAGTTCTCTATGTCAAGGGAAGGTAAATTCTTTATCCTTCAGTTCTCTAGGTCATGGGAAGGTAAATTCTATATCCTTCAGTTTTCTAGGTCATGGGAAGGTAAATGCTATATCCTTCAGTTCTCTATGTCAAGGGAAGGTAAATTCTATAGCCTTCAGTTCTCCAGGTCAAGGGAAGGTAAATTCTATATCCTTCAGTTCTCTAGCTCATGGGAAGGTAAATTCTATATCCTTCAGTTATCTAGGTCATGTGAAGGTGAATTATATATCCTTATTTCTCTAGGTCAAGGGAAGGTAAATTCTATATCATTCAGTTCTCAAGGTCATGGGAAGGTAAATTCTATATCCTTCAGTGCTCTAGGTCATGGGAAGGTAAATTCTATATCTTTTTGTTCTCAAGGTCATGGGAAGGTAAATTCTTTATCCTTTAGTTCTCTAGGTCATGGAAACGTAAATTGTATATCCTTTAGTTCACTATGTCAAAGGAAGGTAGATTCTATATCCTTCAGTTCACTAAGTCATGGGAAGGTAAATTCTATACCCTTTTGTTCTCTATGTCAAGAAAAGGTACATTCTATATCCTTCAGTTCTCTAGGTTAAGGGAATGTAAATTCTATATCGTTCAGTTCTCTAGGTCAAGGGAAGATACATTCTATATCCTTTAGTTCTCTAGGTCATGGGAAGGTAAATTATATATCCTTCACTTCTCTAGGTCATGGGAAGATAAATTCTATATCCTTTAGTTCTCTAGGTCATGGGGAAGATAAATTATATATCTTTCAGTTCCCTAGGTCAAGGGAAGGTAAATTCTATATCCTTCAGTTCTCTAGGGCAAGGGAAGCTAAATTCTATATCTTTCAGTTCTCTAGGTCATGGGAAGGTAAATTCTATATTCATCAGGTTTCTATGTCATGGGAAGGTAAATTCTATATCCTTCTGTTCTCTAGGTCATGGAAAGGTAAATTCTATATCCTTCAGTTCTCTAGGTCATGGGAAGGTAAATTCTATATCCTTCAGGTCTCTAGGTCAAGGGAAGGTAAATTCTATATCCTTCAGTGCTCTAGGTCATGGGAAGGTAAATTCTATATCTTTCAGTGCTCTAGGTCACGGGAAGGTAAATTCTATATCCTTCAGTTCTCTAGGTCATGGGATGGTAAATTCTATATTTTTCTGTTATCCAGGTCACGGGAAGGTAAATTCTATATCCTTCAGTTCTCTAGGTCATGGGAAGGTAAATTCTATATCATTCAGTTCTCTATGTCAAGGGAAGGTAAAATCAATATCATTCAATTCTATAGGTCATAGGAAGGTAAATGCTATATCATTCAATTCTATAGGTCAAAGGAATGTAAATTCTATATTCTTTAGTTCTTAGGTCATAGGAAAGTAAATTCTATATCCTTCAGTTCTCTAGGTCATGGGAAGGTAAATTCTATATCCTTCAGTTCTCTATGTCAAGGGAAGGTAAATTCTATATCCTTCAGTTCTCTAGCTCATGGGAAGGTAAATTCTATATCCTTCAGTTCTCTAGGTCATGGGAAGGTAAATTCTATATCCTCAGTTCTCTAAGTCAAGGGAAGTTAAATTCTCTATCCTTCAGTTCTCTAGCTCATGGGAAGGTAAATTCTATATCCTTCAGTTCTCTAGGTCATGGGAAGGTAAATTCTATATCCTTTAGTTCTGTAGGTCAAGGGAAGGTAAATTCTATATCCTTCAGTTCTCTAGGTTAAGGGAATGTAAATTCTATATCCTTCAGTTCTCTAGGTCATGGGAAGATAAATTCTATATCCTTTAGTTCTCTAGGTCATGGGAAGGTAAATTATATATCTTTCAGTTCTCTAGGTCAAGGGAAGGTAAATTCTATATCCTTCAGTTCTCTATGTCAAGGGAAGGTAAATTCTATATCCTTCAGTTATCTAGGTCATGGGAAGGTAAATTCTATATCCTTCAGTTCTCTAGGTCAAGGGAAGGTAAATTCTATATCTTTCAGTTCTCCAGGTCATGGGAAAGTAAATTCTATATTCATCAGGTCTCTATGTCATGGGAAGGTAAATTCTATATCCTTCTGTTCTCTAGGTCATGGAAAGGTAAATTCTATATCCTTCAGTTCTCTAGCTCATGGGAAAGTAAATTCTATATCCTTCAGTTCTCTAGCTCATGGGAAGGTAAATTCTATATCCTTCAGTTCTCTAGGTCATGGGAAGGTAAATTCTATACCCTTCAGTTCTCTAGGTCATGGGAAGGTAAAATCTATATCCTTCTGTTCTCTAGGTCATGGAAAGGTAAATTCTATATCCTTCAGTTTTCTAGGTCATGGGAAGGTAAATTCTATATCCTTCAGTTCTCTAGGTCAAGGGAAGGTAAATTATATATCCATCAGTTCTCTCGGTCATGGGAAGGTAAATTCTATATCCTTCAGTTCTCTATGTCAAGGGAAGGTAAATTCTATATCCTCAGTTCTCTAAGTCAAGGGAAGGTAAATTCTATATCCTTCAGTTCTCTAGTTCATGGGAAGGTAAATTCTATATCCTTCAGTTCTCTAGGTCATGGGAAGGTAAATTCTTTATCCTTTAGTTCTCTAGGTCATGGAAACGTAAATTGTATATCCTTTAGTTCACTATGTCAAAGGAAGGTAAATTCTATATCCTTCAGTTGTCTAGGTCATGTGAAAGGTAAATTCTATATCCTTCAGTTCTCTAGGCCATGTGAGGGTAAATTATATATCCTTCAGTTCTTTAGGTCACAGGAAGATAAATTCTATATCCTTCAGTTCTCTAGGTCATGGGAAGGTAAATTCTATATCCTTCAGTTCTCTATGTCAAGGGAAGGTAAATTCTTAATCCTTTAGTTCTCTAGGTCATGGAAACGTAAATTGTATATCCTTTAGTTTTCTATGTCAAAGGAAGTTAAATTTTATATACTTCACTTCTCAAGGTCATGGGAAGGTAAATTCTATATCCTTGAGTTCTCCAGCTCATGGCAAGCTCAATTCTATATCCTTCAGTTATCTAGCTCACGGGAAGGTAAATTCTATATCCTTCAGTTCTCTAGGTCAAGGGAAGGTAAATTCTATATCCTTCCGTTCTCTAGGTCATGGGAAGGTAAATTCTATATCCTTCAGTTCTCTAGGTCATGGGAAGGTAATTTCTATACCCTTTAATTCTCTAGGTCAAGGGAAGGTAAATTCTATATCCTTCAGTTCTGTAGGTTAAGGGAATGTAAATTCCATATCCTTCAGTTCTCTAGGTCAAGGGTAGGTAAATTATATATCTTTCAGTTCTCTAGGTCAAGGGTAGGTAAATTCTGTATCCTTCAGTTCTCTATGTCAAGGGAAGGTAAATTCTATATCCTTCCGTTCTCTAGGTCATGGGAAGGTAAATTCTATATCCTTCAGTTCTCTAGGTCATGGGAAGATAAATTCTATACCATTTAGTTCTCTAGGTCAAGGGTAGGTAAATTATATATCCTTCAGTTCTCTAGGTCATGGGAAGGTAAATTCTATGTCCTTTAGTTTTCTATGTCAAGGGAAGGTGAATTATATATCCTTCAGTTCTCTAGGCCATAGGAAGGTAGATTTTATATCCTTCAGTTATCTATGACATAGGAAGGTAAATTCTATATCCTTCAGTGCTCTAGGTCATGGGAAGGTAAATTCTATATCTTTCAGTGCTCTAGGTCACGGGAAGGTAAATTCTATATCCTTCAGTTCCTTAGGTCATGGGAGGTTAAATTCTATATCCTTCAGTTCTCTAGGTCATGGGAAGGTAAATTCTATATCCTTCTGTTCTCTAGGTCATGGAAGACAAATTCTATATTCTTCAGTTCTCTAGTTCATGTGAAGGTAAATTCTATATCCTTCAGTTCTCTATATCAAGGGAAGGGAAATTCTACATCCTTCAGTTCTCTAGGTCATGGGAACGTAAATTCTATATCATTCAGTTCTGTAAGTCATGGGAAGGTAAATTCTTTATCCTTCAGTTCTCTAGGTCATGGGAAGGTAAATTATATATCCTTCAGTTCTCTAGCTCATGGGAAGGTAAATTCTATATCCCTCAGTTCTCTAGGTCATGGGAAAGTAAATTCTTTATCTTTCAGTTCTCTAGCTCATGGGAAGGTAAATTCTATATCCCTCAGTTCTCTAGGTCATGGGAAAGTAAATTCTTTATCTTTCAGTTCTATAAGTCAAGAGAAAGTAAATTCTATATCCTTCAGTTCTCTAGCTCATGGGAAGGTAAATTCTATATCCTTCAGTTCTCTAGGTCATGGGAAGGTAAATTCTATATCCTTCAGTTTTCTATGTCATGGGAAGGTAAATTCTAAATCATTCAGTTCTGTAAGTCATGGGAAGGTAAATTCTATATCCTTCTGTACTCTAAGTCATGGAAAGGTAAATTCTATATCATTCAGTTCTCTTGGTCATGGGAAGGTAAATTCTATATCCTTCTGTAATCTAAGTCATGGAAAGGTAAATTCTATATCATTCAGTTCTCTTGGTCATGGGAAGGTAAATTCTATATCATTCAGTTCTCTTGGTCATGGGAAGGTAAATTATATATCCTTATTTCTCTAGGTCAAGGGAAGGTAAATTCTATATCATTCAGTTCTCAAGGTCAGTGGATGGTAAATTCAATATTCTTCAGTTCTCTAGGTCACACGAAGGTAAATTCTATATCCTTCAGTTCTCTAGGTCAAGGGAAGGTAAATTCTATATTCTTCAGTTCTCTAGGTCATGGGAAGATAAATTCTATATCCTTCAGTTCTCTAGGTCATGGGAAGATAAATTCTATATCCTTCAGTTCTCTATGTCAAGGGAAGGTAAATTCTATATCCTTCAGTTCTCTAGGTCATGGGAAGGTAAATTCTATATCATTCAGTTCTCTAGCTCATAGGATGTTAAATTCTATATCCTTCAGTTCTCTAGGTCATGAGAAGGTAAAATCTATATCCTTCTGTTCTCTAGGTCATGGATGGTAAATTCGATATCCTTCAGTTCTCTCTGTCAGGGGAAGATAAATTCTATATCCATTAGTTCTCTACGTCACGGGAAGGCAAATTCTATACCCTGCAGTTCTTTAGGTCATGGGAAGGTAAATTCTATATCCTTCAGTTATCTACATCATAGCAAGGTAAATTCTATATAGTTCAGTTTTCTAATTGATGGGAAGTTAAATTCTATATCCTTCAGTTCTCTAGGTCATGGGAAGGTAAATTCTATATCCTTCAGTTCTCTAGGTCATGGGAAGGTAAATTCTACATCCTTCAGTTCTCTAGGTCATGGGAAGGTAAATTCTCTATCCTTCAGTTGTCCAGGTCATGGGACGGAAATTCTATATCCTTCAGTTCTCTATGTCAAGGGAAGGTAAATTCTATATCCTTCAGTTCTCTATGTCAAGGGAAGGTGAATTATATATCCTTCAGTTCTCTAGGCCATAGGAAGGTAGATTTTATATCCTTCCAGTCTCTAGGCCATAGGAAGGTAGATTTTATATCCTTCCATTCTCTAGGTCATGGGAAGGTAAATTCTATATCCTTCAGTTCTCTACGTCAAGGTAAGGTAAATTCTATATCCTTCAGTTCTCTAGGTCATGGGAAGGTAAATTCTATATCCTTTAGTTCTCTATGTCAAGGGAAGGTAAATTCTATATCCTTCAGTTCTCTATGTCACGGGAAGGTAAATTCTATATCCTTCAGTTCTCTAGCTCATGGGAAGGTAAATTCTATATCCTTCTGTTCTCTAGGTCATGGAAAGGTAAATTCTATATCCTTCAGTTTTCTAGGTCATGGGAAGGTAAATTCTATATCCTTTAGTTCTGTAGGTCAAGGGAAGGTAAATTCTATATCCTTCAGTTCTCTGGGTCATGGGAAGGAAAATTCTATATACTTCAGTTCTCTAGGTCAAGGGAAGGTAAATTCTATATCCTTTAGTTCTTTAGGTCATGGGAAGATAAATTCTATATCCTTCAGTTCTCTATGTCAAGGGAAGGTAAATTATATATCCTTCAGTTCTCTAGGTCATGGGAAGGTAAATTCTATATCCTCAGTTCTCTAGGTCAAGGGAAGGTAAATTCTATATCCTTCAGTTCTCTAGCTCATGGGAAGGTAAATTCTATATCCTTCAGTTCTCTAGGTCATGGGAAGGTAAATTCTATATCCTTCAGTTCTGTAAGTCAGGGGAAGGTAAATTCTATATCCTTCTGTACTCTAAGTCATGGAAAGGTAAATTCTATATCATTCAGTTCTCTTGGTCATGGGAAGGTAAATTATATATCCTTTAGTTCTCTAGGTCATGGGAAGGTAAATTCTATATCCTTCAGTTCTGTAGGTCAACGGAAGGTAAATTCTATATCCTTCAGTTGTCTAGGTTAAGGGAAGGTAAGCTCTATATCCTTCAGTTCTCTATGTCAAGAGAAGGTAAATGTTATATCTTTCAGTTCTCTATGTCAAGGGAAGGTAAATTCTATATCCTTCAGTTTTCTAGGACATTGGAAGGTAAATTCTATATCCTTCAGTGCTCTAGGTCATGGGAAGGTAAATTCCATATCCTTCAGTTCACTATGTCAAGGGAAGTTAAATTCTATATCCTTCAGTTCTCTAGGTCATGGGAAGGTAAATTCCATATCCTTCAGTTCTCTATGTCAAGGGAAGTTAAATTCTATATCCTTCAGTTCTCTATGTTAAGGGAAGGTAAATTCTATATTCTGCAGTTCTCAAGGCCATGGGAGGGTAAATTCTATATCCTTCAGTTCTCTAGGTCATGGGAAGGTAAATTTTATATCCTTCAGTTCTCTAGGTCAAGGGAAGGTAAATTCTATATCATTCAGTTCTCTATGTCAAGGGAAGGTAAATTCTATATATCCTTCAGTTATGTAGGTCATGGGAAGGTAAATTCTATATCCTTCAGTTCTCTATGTCAAGGGATGGTAAATTCTATATCCTTCAGTTCTCTAGGTCATGGGAAGGTAAATTCTATATCCTTCCGTTCTCTAGGTCATGGGAAGGTAAATTCTATATCCTTCAGTTCTCTAGGTCCTGGGAAGGTAAATTCTATATCCTTCAGTTCTCTATGTCACGGGAAGGTAAATTCTATATCCTTCCGTTCTCTAGGTCATGGGAAGGTAAATTCTATATCCTTCAGTTCTCTAGGTCATGGGAAGATAAATTCTATACCATTTAGTTCTCTAGGTCAAGGGTAGGTAAATTATATATCTTTCAGTTCTCTAGGTCAAGGGTAGGTAAATTCTGTATCCTTCAGTTCTCTATGTCAAGGGAAGGTAAATTCTATATCCTTCTGTTCTCTAGGTCATTAAAAGGTAAATTCTATACCTTTTTGTTCTCTAGGTCATGGGAAGGTAAATTCTATATCCTTCAGTTCTCTAGGTCATGGGAAGGTAAATTCTATATCCTTTAGTTCTCTATGCCAAGGGAAGGTAAATTCTATATCCTTCAGTTCTCTATGTCAAGGGAAGGTAAATTTTATATCCTTTAGTTCTGTAGGTCAAAAGAAGGTAAATTCTATATCCTTCAGTTCTCTATGTCAAGGGAATGTAAATTCTATATCCTTCAGTTCTCTAGGTCATGGAAAGGTAAATTCTATATCCTTCAGTTCTCTAGGTCATGGGAAGGTAAATTCTATATATTTTAATTCTCTACGTCAAGGGAAGGTAAATTCTATATCCTTCAGTTCTCTAGGTCATGTGAAGGTAAATTCTATATCCTTCAGTTCTCTAGGTCATGGGAATGTAAATTCTATATCCTTCAGTTCTATAGGTCATGGGAGGGTAAATTCTATATCCTTCAGTTGTCTAGGTCATGGGAAGGTAAATTCTATATCCTTCAGTTATCTAGGTCATGGGAAGGTACATTCTAGATCATTCAGTTCTCTAGGTCACAGGAAGATAAATTCTATATCCTTCAGTTCTCTAGGTCAGGGGAAGATAAATTATATATCCTTCAGTTCTCTAGCTCATGGGAAGGTAAATTCTATATCCCTCAGTTCTCTAGGTCATGTGAAAGTAAATTCTTTATCCTTCAGTTTTCTAAGTCAAGGGAAGGTAAATTCTATATCCTTCAGTTCTCTAGGTCATGGGAAGGTAAATTCTATATCCTTCAGTTTTCTATGTCATGGAAAGGTAAATTCTATATCCTTCAGTTCTCTATGTCAAGGGAAGGTAAATTCTATATCCTTCAGTTCTCTAGGTCATGGGAAGGTAAATTATATATCCTTCAGTTCTCAAGGTCATGGGAAGGTAAATTCTATATCCTTCAGTTCTCTAGGTCATGGGAAGGTAAATTCTATACCCTTCAGTTCTCTAGGTCATGGGAAGGTAAATTCTATATCCTTCAGTTATCTAGGTCATGTGAAGGTGAATTATATATCCTTCAGTTCTCTATGTCATGGGAAGGTAAATTCTAAATCATTCAGTTCTCTAGGTCATGGGAGGGTAAATTCTATATCCTTCAGTTTTCTAGGTCATGGGAAGGTAAATTCTATATCCTTTAGTTCTGTAGGTCAAGGGAAGGTAAATTCTATATCCTTCAGTTCTCTAGGTTAAGGGAATGTAAATTCTATATCCTTCAGTTCTCTAGGTCATGGGAAGGTAAATTCTATATCCTTCAGTTCTCTATGTCAAGGGAAGGTAAATTCTATATCCTTCCATTCTCTAGGTCATGGGAAGGTAAATTCTATATCCTTCAGTTCTCTATGTCAAGGGAAGGTAAATTTTATATCCTTCACTTCTCAAGGTCATGGGAAGGTAAATTCTTAATCCTTTAGTTCTCTAGGTCATGGAAACGTAAATTGTATATCCTTTAGTTCACTATGTCAAAGGAAGGCAAATTCTATATCCTTCAGTTCTCTAGGTCAGTGGATGGTAAATTCTATATCCTTCAGTTCTCTAGGTCATGGGAAGGTAAATTCTATATCTTTCAGGTCTCTAGGTCAAGGGAAGGTAAATTCTATATCCTTCAGTTCTCTAGGTCATGGGAAGGTAAATTCTATATCTTTCAGTTCTCTAGGTCATGGGAAGGTAAATTCTATATCCTTCAGTTCTCTATGTCAAGGGAAGGTAAATTCTATATCCTTCAGTTCTCTATGTCAAGGGAAGGTAAATTCTATATCCTTCAGTTCTCTAGGTCATGGGAAGGTAAATTCTATATCCTTCAGTTCTCTAGGTCATGGGAAGGTAAATTCTATATCCTTCAGTTCTCTATGTCAAGGGAAGGTAAATTCTATATCCTTCAGTTCTCTAGGTCATGGGAAGGTAAATTCTATATCCTTCAGTTCTCTATGTCAAGGGAAGGTAAATTCTATATCCTTCAGTTCTCTATGTCAAGGGAAGGTAAATTCTATATCCTCAGTTCTCTAAGTCAAGGGAAGGTAAATTCTATATCCTTCAGTTCTCTAGCTCATGGGAAGGTAAATTCTATATCCTTCAGTTCTCTAAGTCAAGGGAAGGTAAATTCTATATCCTTCAGTTCTCTAGTTCATGGGAAGGTAAATTCTAAATCATTCAGTTCTCTAGGTCATGGGAGGGTAAATTCTATATCCTTCAGTTCCCTATGTCATGGGAAGGTAAATTCTATATCCTTTAGTTCTGTAGGTCAAGGGAAGGTAAATTCTATATCCTTCAGTTCTCTAGGTTAAGGGAATGTAAATTCTATATCCTTCAGTTCTCTAGGTCATGGGAAGGTAAATTCTATATCCTTCAGTTCTCTAGGTCATGGGAAGGTAAATTCTATATCCTTCAGTTCTCTATATCAAGGGAAGGTAAATTCTATATCCTTCAGTTCTCTTGGTCATGGGAAGGTAATTTCAAAATCCTTCAATTGTCTTGGTCACGGCAAGGTAAATTCGATATCCTTCAGTTCTCTCTGTCAGGGGAAGATAAATTCTATATCCTTCAGTTCTCTAGGTCATGGGAAGGTAAATTCTATATGCTTCAGTTCTCTTGGTCACGGCAAGGTAAATTCGATATCCTTCAGTTCTCTCTGTCAGGGGAAGGTAAATTCTATATCCATCAGTTCTCTACATCACAGGAAGGCAAATTCTATACCCTGCAGTTCTCTAGGTCATGGGAAGGTAAATTCTATATCCTTCAGTTCTCGAGGTCATGGGAAGGTAAATTCTATATCCTTCAGTTCTCTATGTTAAGGGAATGTAAATTCTATATCCTTCGGTTATCTAGTTCATGGGAAGGTAAATTATATATCCTTCAGTTCTCTAGGTCATGGGAAGGTAAATTCTATATCCGTCAGTTCTCTATGTTAAGGGATTGTAAATTCTATATCCTTTAGTTCTCTAGGTCATGGGAAGGTAAATTATATATCTTTCAGTTCTCTAGGTCAAGGGAAGGTAAATTCTATATCCTTCAGTTCTCTGTGTCAAGGGAAGGTAAATTTTATATACTTCATTTCTCAAGGTCATGGGAAGGTAAATTCTATATCCTTTAGTTCTCTAGGTCATGGAAGGTAAACTCTATATCCTTCAGTTCTCTAGGTCATGGGAAGGGAAATTCTATATCCTTCAGTTCTCTAGGTCATGGGAAGGTAAATTCCATATCCTTCAGTTCACTATGTCAAAGGAAGTTAAATTATATATCCTTCTGTTCTCTAGGTCATAGGAAGGTAAATTCCATATCCTTCAGTACTCTAGGTCAAGGGAAGGTAAATCCTATATCCTTCAGTTTTCTGTGTCAAGGGGAGGTTAACTCTATATCCTTCAGTTCTCTAGGGCATCTGAAGGTAAATTCTATATCCTTTAGTTTTCTATGTCAAACTAAATAAATTATATATCCTTCAATTCTCTAGGTCAAGGGAAGGTAAACTCTCTATCCTTCAGTTCTCTAGGTCATGGGAAGGTAAATTATATATCCTTATTTCTCTAGGTCAAGGGAAGGTAAATTCTATATCATTCAGTTCTCAAGGTTAAGGGAATGTAAATTCTATATCCTTCAGTTCTCTAGGTCATGGGAAGATAAATTCTATATCCTTCAGTTTTCTATGTCTAGGGAAGGTAAACTTTATATCTTTCACTTCTCAAGGTCATGGGAAGGTAAATTCTATATCCTTTAGTTCCCTAGGTCATGGAAACGTAAATTGTAAATCCTTTAGTTTACTATGTCAAGGGAAGGTAAATTCTATATCCTTCAGATCTCTAGGTCATGGGAAGGTAAATTCTATATCCTTCAGTTCTCTAGGTCAAGGGAAGGTAAATTCTATATCCTTCAGTTCTCTAGGTCATGGGAAGGTAAATTATATATATTTTAATTCTCTAGGTCAAGGGAAGGTAAATTCTATATCCTTCAGTTCTGTATGTTAAGGGAATGTAAATTCCATATCCTTCACTTCTCTAGGTCATGGGAAGATAAATTCTATATCCTTTAGTTCTCTAGGTCATGGGAAGGTAAATTCTATATCCTTCAGTTCTCTAGGTCATGGGAAGGTAAATTATATATCTTTCAGTTCCCTAGGTCAAGGGAAGGTAAATTCTATATCCTTCAGTTCTCTAGGGCAAGGGAAGAAAAATTCTATATCCCCCAGTTCTCTAGGTCATGGGAAGGTAAATTCTATATCCTGCAGTTCTCTAGGTCATGGGAAGGTAAATTCTATATCCTTCAGTTTTTTAGGTCATTGGATGGTAAATTATATATCTCTCAGTTCCCTAGGTCAAGGGAAGGTAAATTCTATATCCTTCAGTTCTCTAGGGCAAGGGAAGAAAAATTCTATATCCCTCAGTTCTCTAGGTCAGTGGATGGTAAAGTCTATATCCTTCAGTTCTCTATGTCAAGGGAAGGTAAATTCTATATCTTCAGTTCTCTAAGTCAAGGGAAGTTAAATTCTCTATCCTTCAGTTCTCTAGCTCATGGGAAGGTAAATTCTATATCCTTCAGTTCTGTAGGTCATGGGAAGGTAAATTTTATATATTTCAGGTCTCTAGGTCAAGGGAAGGTAAATTCTATATGCTTCACTTCTCTAGGTCATGGGAAGGTAAATTCTATATCCTGCAGTTCTCTAGGTCATGGGAAGGTAAATTCTATATCCTTCAGTTTTTGAGGTCATGGGGAGGTAAATTCTATATCCTTCAGTTCTCTAGGTCATGGGAAGATAAATTCTATATCCTTTAGTTCTCTATGTCAAGGGAAGGTAAATTCCATATCCTTCAGCTCTCTAGGTCATGGGAAGGTAAATTCTATATCCTTCAGTTCTCTAGGTCAAGGTAAGCTTAATTCTATATCCTTCAGTTCTCTATGTCAAGGGAAGGTAAATTCTATATTCTTCAGTTTTCTAGGACATTGGAAGGTAAATTCTATATCCTTCAGTTCTCTTGGTCATGGGAAGGTAATTTCAAAATCCTTCAATTGTCTTGGTCACGGCAAGGTAAATTCGATATCCTTCAGTTCTCTCTGTCAGGGGAAGATAAATTCTATATCCTTCAGTTATCTAGGTCATGGGAAGGTAAATTATTTATCCTTTAGTTCTCTAGGTTACGGCAAGGTAAATTCGATATCCTTCAGTTCTCTCTGTCAGGGGAAGATAAATTCTATATCCATTAGTTCTCTACGTCACGGGAAGGCAAATTCTATACCCTGCAGTTCTCTAGGTCATGGGAAGGTAAATTCTATATCCTTCAGTTCTCGAGGTCATGGGAAGGTAAATTCTATATCCTTCTGTTCTCTAGGTCATGGGAAGATAAATTCTATATCCTTCAGTTCTCTATGTCAAGGGAAGGTAAATTCTTTATCCTTCAGTTCTCTAGGTCGTGGGAAGGTAAATTCTATATGTTTCAGTTCTTTAGGTCATGGGGAGTTAATTTCTATATCATTCAGCTTGTTATGTCAAGGGAAGGCAAATTCTATATCCTTCAGTTCTCTGGGTCATGGGAAGGTAAATTCTATATCCTTCAGTTCTCTATGTCAAGGGAAGGTAAATTCTAAATCAGTCAGTTCTGTAAGTCATGGTATGGTAAATTCTATATCCTTCAGGTCTCTAGGTCAAGGGATGGTAAATTCTATATCCTTCAGTTCTCTAGGTCATGGGAAGGTAAATTCTATATCCATCAGTTCTCTAGGTCATGGGAAGGTAAATTCAATATCCTTCAATTGTCTTGGTCATGGCAAGGTAAATTCGATATCCTTCAGTTCTCTCTGTCGGGGAAGATAAATTCTATATCCATTAGTTCTCTACGTCACGGGAAGGCAAATTCTATACCCTGCAGTTCTCTAGGTCATGGGAAGGTAAATTCTATATCCTTCAGTTCTCGAGGTCATGGGAAGGTAAATTCTATATCCTTCAGTTTTCTAGGTCATGGGAAGGTAAATTCTATATCCTTCAGTTCTCTATGTCAAGGGAAGGCAAATTCTATATCCTTCAGTTCTCTAGGTCAAGGGATGGTAAATTCTATATACTTCAGTTCTCTAGGTCAAGGGAAGGTAAATTCTATATCCTTCAGTTCTCTAGTTCATGGGAAGGTAAATTCTATATCCTTCAGTTCTCTAGGTCATGGGAAGGTAAAATCTATATCCTTCTGTTCTCTAGGTCATGGAAAGGTAAATTCTATATCCTCCAGTTCTCTAGGTAATGGGAAGGTAAATTCTACATCCTTCAGTTCTCTAGGTCATGGGAAGGTAAATTCTATATCCTTTAGTTCTCTAGGTCATAGGACGGTAAAATCTATATCCTTCAGTTTTCTAGGTCAAGGGAAGGTAAATTCTATATCCTTCAGTTCTTTAGGTCATGGCAAGGCAAATTCTATATCCTTCAGTTCTCTAGGTCATGGGAAGGTAAATTCTATATCCTTCAGTTCTCTATGTCAAGGTAAGGTAAATTTTATATCCTTCACTTCTCAAGGTCATGGGAAGGTAAATTCTTTATCCGTCAGTTCTCTAGGTCATGGGAAGATAAATTCTATATCCTTCAGTTCTCTATGTCAAGGGAAGGTAAATTCTATATCCTTCAGTTCTCTATGTCAAGGGAAGGTAAATTCTATATCCTTCAGTTCTCTAGCTCATGGGAAGGTAAATTCTATATCCTTCAGTTCTCTAGGTCATGGGAAGGTAAATTCTATATCCTTCAGTTCTCTAGGTCATGAGAAGGTAAATTCTATATCCTTCAGTTCTCTATGTCATGGGAAGGTAAATTCTATATCCTTCGGTTCTCTATGTCATGGGAAGGTAAATTCTATATCCTTTAGTTCTGTAGGTCAAGGGAAGGTAAATTCTATATCCTTCAGTTCTCTAGGTTAAGGGAATGTAAATTCTATATCCATCAGTTCTCTCGGTCATGGGAAGGTAAATTCTATATCCTTCAGTTCTCTATGTCAAGGGAATGTAAATTCTATATCCTTAAGTTATCTATGTCATGGGAAGGTAAATTCTATATCCTTCAATTCTCTAGGTCATGGGAAGGTAAATTCTATATCCTTCAGTTCTCTATGTCAAGGGAAGGTAAATTTTATATCCTTCAGTTCTCTATGTCAAGGGAAGGTAAATTCCATATCCTTCAGTTTTCTAGGACATGGGAAGGTAAATTCTATATCCTTCAGTTGTCTAGGTCATGGGAAGGTAAATTCCATATCCTTCAGTTCTTTAAGTCATGGGAAGGTAAATTATATATCCTTTAGTTCTCTATGTCAAGGGAAGGTAAATTCTATATCCTTCAGTACTCCAGGTCATGGGAAGGTAAATTCCATATCCTTCAGTTCTCTATGTCAAGGGAAGGTAAATTCCATATCCTTCAGTACTCTAGGTCAAGGGAAGGTAAATCCTATATCCTTCAGTTTTCTATGTCAAGGGGAGGTAAATTTTATATCCTTCAGTTCTCTATGTCACGGGAAGGTAAGTTCTATATCCTTCAGTTCTCTAGGTCAAGGGAAGGTAAATTCCATAACCTTCAGTTTTCTATGTCAAGGGAAGGTAAATTCTATATATCCTTCAGTTCTGTAGGTCATGGTAAGGTAAATTCCATGTCCTTCAGTTCTCCACGTCATGAGAAGGTAAATTCTATATCTTTCAGTTATCTATGTCATGGGAAGTTAAATTCTATATCCTTCAGTTCTCTATCTCAAGGGAAGGTAAATTCTATATCTTTCAGTTCTGTAGGTCATGGGAAGGTAAATTCTTTATCCTTTAGTTCTCTATGTCAGGGGAACTAAATTCTATATCCTTCAGTACTCAAGGTCAAGGGAAGGTAAATTCTAAATTCTTCAGTTCCCAGGGTCATGGGAAGGAAAATTCTATATCCTTTAGTTCTCTTTGTCAATGGAAGGTAAATTATATATCTTTCAGTTCTCTATGTCAAGGGAAGGTACATTCTATATACTTTAGTTCTCTATATCAAGCTAAGGTAAATTCTGTATCCTTCAGTTCTCTATGTCAAGGGAAGGTAAATTCTGCATTTTTCAGTTCTCTATGTCAATGGACGGTAAATTCTATATCCTTCAGTTATCTAGGTCAAGGGAATGTAAATTCCATATACTTCAGTTTTCTATGTCAAGGGAAGGTAAATTCTATATCCTTCAGTTCTCTAGGTCATGGGAAGGTAAATTATATATCCTTCACTTCTTTATGTCAAGGGAAGGTAAATTTTGTATCCTTCAGTTCTGTATGTCAAGGGAAGGTAAATTCTATATCCTTCAGTTCTCTATGTCATGGGAACGTAAATTCTATATCCTTCAGATCTCTATGTCAGGGGAAGGTTAATTGTATATCCTTCAGTTTTCTATGTCAGTGGAAGGTTAATTCCATATCCTTCGGTTTTCTATGTCAAGGGAAGGGAAATTCTATATCCTTTAGTTCTCAAGGTCATGGGAAGGTAAATTCTATATCCTTCAGCTCTCCAGGTCTTGAGAAGGTAAATTCTCTATCCTTCAGTTATCTATGTCATGGGAAGGTAAATTCTATAACCTTTAGTTCTCTATGTCAAGGGAAGGTAAATTCTATATCTTTCAGTTCTCTAGGTCATGGGAAGGTCAATTCTACATCCTTTAGTTTTCTATGTCAGGGGAAGGTAAATTATATATCCTTCAGTACTTTTGGTCAAGGGAAGTTAATTTCTATATTCTTTGGTTCTCTATGTCATGGGAATGACAATTCTATATCCTTTAGTTCTGTACCTCAAGAGAAGGTAAATTCTATATCCTTCAGTTCTCTATGTCATGGGAAGGTAAATTCTATATCCATCAGTTCTCTATGTCAAGGGCAGTTAAATTCTATATCCTTCAGTTCTCTATATCAAGGGAAGGTCAATTCTATATTTTTCAGTTCTCTCAGTCATGGAAAGGTAAATTCTATATCCTTCAGTTCTCTACATCAAGGGAAAATAAATTCTATAGCTTTCAGTTCTCTATATCAAGGGAGGGTAAATTCTATATCCCTCAGTTCTCTTTGTCAAGGGAAGGTAAATTCTATATCCTTCAGTTCTCTATGTCAAGGTAAGGTAAATTCTATATCCTTCAGTTCTTTATGTCAAGGGGAAGGTAAATTCCTTATCCTTCCGTTCTCTAGGTCATGGGAAGGTAAATTCTATATCCTACAGTTCTTTAGGTCATGGGAAGTTAAATTCTATACCTTTCAGTTTTTTATGTCAAGGGAAGGCAATTTCTATATCCTTCAGTTGTCTAGGTCATGGGAAGGTAAATTCTATATCCTTCAGTTCTCTATGTCTAGGGAAGGTAAATTTGTACCCACTGAATGGTACACAGCAACAGTTATCCCACTCCACAAAGGTGGAGCCACCAGTGATCCCAGGAACTATCGACCTGTTAGCCTGACGAACCTGGTCTGCAAGGTCATGGAACATATCATCATGGAACTCATAAATAAAGACATTGGAAACCTCCAAACTTTATATCCCACCCAGTTCAGGTTTGTGAAAGGCAGATCATGCCTCCTGAACCTGATTGACTTCTTTGAACCAGTCACCAAAGCCATAGATGATGGTAAGGTGGTTCACACAGCCTATCGTGACCTTGCCAAGGCTTTTCACACCATCCCCATTCTGGAATTATAGCTAAACTCACTAAACTAGGTATAACTCCCTACATCGCAAGATGGGTTGCCAACTTACTCACTGACAGAATGCACACTATAAAAGTTGCAGACTCCAAATCTGACCTCGAAGCAGTGACAAGTGGAGTATCACAGGGTTCCGTCATGGGACCTCTCCTGTTTGGTATCTACTTCTCTGAAGTACAGTCCCCAAATGATGTGGACATCCTACAGAAGGGCCTCGCTGAGACAGATGCCTGGTGTCAGAGCCATGGCCTCAAGCTCAATGCCAAAAAGTGCAGTGTCATCCCCTTGGTAAAAACTCTGTACCCATGAACTACCACATAGGCAGCAATCTACTTAACACCGAATGCCTGATAAGAGACCTTGGGACCCAGGTGGACAGTAGTCTCTCCTTTGATCATCACATCACCACAGTAGTCAGGAAGTCCTTCTACGTGGCACACCTCATCATAAAAGTTTTCTCATTCAGAAAAAATAGGTCATTGTTCCGCTCTACTTGACACTCATTAAACCCATTATAGAGTACATTGCCCATTTTGGAATGTACCTCACAAGACATCTGCAGCAGCTGGAAAGGCCACAGAAGTACCTCTCAAAGAGGATTACTGGCCTCAAACAAATGCCCTACACTGACCGCCTCAAAAAACTCCAGCTTTACTCCGTAGCATATCGCCTACTCCGAGGTGATCTCTGCCTAACATATAAAGCTATGTCAAACCCAGAGCTGTTGGACATGCTACACCTAAAGAAATCCCAACCCTCCGAGCTACACACTCTAGGGACCTAAGCCTGTCACCACAATAAACAGGACATGCTGGAGGGATATATTCCTGTCCCAGAGACTTCCCATACTCTGGAACAGGCTAACCATTTATGTCAAGCAAAGTTCTTCATTAGCACTCTTCAAGAAAAATCTTGATGAGTGGATGGGAAATAGAAAATACACCCTGGGGATCACTTCTGTGTCTCTGCTCCACAGTGGCACAGGAAAATAACTTTCTTGGGTGGCGTAAGCCAGGGAACCTTGTTGGCAAGGCTCATGTATGCCCTTGGGCCTATAGTCTAGTACCTACCTATGAACCTATGAACCTAAATTCTATATCCTTCAGTTCTCTAGGCTGTGGGAAGTTAAAGTCTATATCCTTCAGTTCTCTAGGTCATCGGAAGGTAAATTCTATATCCTTCAGTTCTCTATGTCAAGAGAAGGTAAATTCTATATCCTTCAGTTCTCTAGATCATGGGAAGGTAAATTCTATATCCTTTAGTTCTCTATGTCAAGGGAAGGTAAATTCTATATATTTCAGTATTCTATGTCAAGGGAAGGTAAATTCTATATCCTTCTGTTCTCTAGGTCATGGGAAGGTAAATTCTATATCCTTTAGTTCTCTATGTTAAGGGAAGTTAAATTCTATATACATTAATTCTCTAAGTCATGGGAAGGTAAATTCGATATCCCTAAATTCTGCAGGTAATGGGAAGGTAAATTCTACATGCTTCAATTATCTAATTCAGGGGAAGGCAAATTCTATATCTTTCAGTTGTCTAGGCCATGGGAAGGTAAATTCTATATCCTTCAGTTCTCTATGTCAAGCAAAGGTAAATTCTATATCCTTCAGTTCTCTATGTCAAGGGAAGGTAAATTCTATATTGTTCAATTCTGTATGTCAAGAGAAGGTACATTCTATATCCTTCAGTTCTCTATGTCAAGGGAAGGTAAATTCAATATTGTTCAGTTCTCTAGGACATGGGAAGGTAAATTCTATATCCTTTTGTTCTCTAGGTCATGAGAAAATAAATTCTATATCCCTCAGTTCTGTATATCAAGGGAATATAAATTCTATATCCTTCATTTCTCTCAGTCATGGGAAGGTAAATTTTATATCCTTTAGTTCTGTATATCAAGGGAATGTAAATTCTATATCCTTCAGTTCTCTTGGTCATGGGAAGGTAAATTCTATATTCTTCTGTTCTCTAGGTCTTGGGAAGGTAAATTCTATATACTTCAGTTCTCTAGGTCATGGGAAGGTAAATTCTATATCCTTCAGTTCTCTAGGTCATGGGAACGTAAATTCTATATCCTTCAGTTGTCTAGGTCATGGGAAGGCAAATTCAATATCCTTCGGTTCTCTATGTCAAGGGAAGGTAAATTCAATATCCTTCATTTCCCTATGTCAAGGAAGGTATATTCTGTATCCTTCAGTTCTCTATGTCAAGGGAAGGTTAATTCAATATCCTTTAGTTCTTTAGGTCATGGGAAGATAAATTCTATATCCTTCAGTTCTCTATGTCAAGGGAAGGTAAATTCTTTATCCTTCAGTTCTCTGTCACAGGAAGGTAAATTCTATATCCTTCAGTTCTGTATATCAAGGGAATATAAATTCTATATCCTTCATTTCTCTCAGTCATGGGAAGGTAAATTTTATATCCTTCAGTTCTGTATATCAAGGGAATGTAAATTCTATATCCTTCAGTTCTCTTGGTCATGGGAAGGTAAATTCTATATTCTTCCATTCTCTAGGTCATGGGAAGGTAAATTCTATATCCTTCAGTTGTCTAGGTCATGGGAAGGTAAATTCTATATCCTTCAGTTGTCTAGGTCATGGGAAGGCAAATTCAATATCCTTTGGTTCTCTATGTCAAGGGAAGGTAAATTCTATATCCTTCAATTCTCTATGTCAAGGGAAGGTAAATTCTTTATCCTTCAGTTCTCTATGTCAAGGGAAGGTTAATTCTATATCCTTCAGTTCCTTAGGTCATGGGAAGTTAAATTCTATATCCTTGAGTTTGTTATGTCAAGGGAAGGCACATTCTATATTCTTCAGTTCTCTATGTCATGGGAAGGTAAATTCTATATCCTTCAGTTCTCTATGTCAAGGTTAGGAAAATTCTACATCCTTCAGTTCTCTAGGTCATGTAAACGTAAATTCCATATCCTTCAGTTCACTAGGTCAAGGGAAAGTAAATTCTATGTCCTTTAGTTTTCTATGTAAAGGGATGGTAAATTCTATATCCTTCAGTTCTCTAGGTCATGGGAAGGTAAATTCTATATCCTTCAGTTGTCCAGGTCATGGGACGATAAATTCTATATCCTTCAGTTCTCTATGTCAAGCAAAGGTAAAATCTATATCCTTCAGTTCTCTATGTCAAGAGAAGGTAAATTCTTTATCCTTCAGTTCTCTATGTCAAGGGAAGGTGAATTATATATCCTTCAGTTCTCTAGGCCATGGGAATGTAAATTTTATATCCTTCCATTCTCTAGGTCATGGAAAGGTAAATTCTATATCCTTCAGTTCTCTCTGTCAAGGGAAGGTAAATTCTATATTGTTCAGTTCTCTAGGTCATGGGAAGGTAAAGTCTATATCCTTTAGTTCTCTAGGTCATAGGAAGGTAAATTCTATATCATTCAGTTTTCTAGGTCAAGGGAAGTTAAATTATATATCCTTCAGTTCTCTATGTCAAGGGAAGATACATTCTATATCCTTTAGTTCTCTATGTCAAGGGAAAGTAAATTCCATATCCTTCAGTTATCTATGACATAGGAAGGTAACTTCTATATCCTTCAGTGCTCTAGGTCATGGGAAGGTAAATTCTATATCTTTTAGTTCTCTAGGTCATGGGAAGGTAAACTCTATATCCTTCAGTTTTCTATGTCAAGGGATGGTAAATTCTATATCCTTCAGTTCTCTAGGTCTTGGGATGGTAAATTCTATATTTTTCTGTTATCCAGGTCATGGGAAGGCAAATTACATATCCTTCAGTTTTCTAGGTCATGGGAAGTTAAATTCTATATCCTTCAGTTTTCTATGTCAAGGGAAGGTAAATTATATATCCTTCAGTTCTCTAAGCCATGGGAAGGTAAATTCTATATCCTTCAGTTCTCTAGGTCATGGGAAGGTAAAGTCTATATCTTTCAGTTCTCTAGGTCATGGGAAGGTAACTTTTATATCCTTCAGTTCTCTAGGTCAAGGGAAGGTAAATTCTATATCATTCAGTTCTCTTTGTCAAGGGAAGGTAAATTCCATATCCTTCAGCTTTCTAGGTCATGGGAAGGTAAATTCTACATGCTTCAGTGCTCTAGGTCATGGGAAGGTAAATTCTATATCCTTCAGTTTTCTAGGTCATGGAATGGTAAATTCTGTATCCTTCAGTTCTCTATTTCAATGGAAGCTTAATTCTATATCCTTCAGTTCTCTATGTCAAGAGAAGGTAAATTCTATACTTTTCAGTTCTCTAGGTCATGGGAAGGTAAATTGTATATCCTTCAGTTCTCTAGGTCAAGGGAAGGTAAATTCTATATCTCTCAGTTCTCTTAATGAAGGGGAGGTAAATTCTATATCCTTCAGTTCTCTATGTTAAGGGAAGGTAAATTCTATATCCTTCAGTACTCTATGTAAAGGGAATGTAAGTTCTATATCCTTCAGTTCTCTAGGTCATGGGAAGGTAAATTCTTTATCATTTAGTTCTCTATTTCAAGTGAAGGTAAATTCTAAATCCGTCAGTTCTGTAGGTCATGGGAAGGCAGATTCTATATCCTTCAGTTCTGTATATCAAGGGAATGTAAATTCTATATCGTTCAGTTGTCTTGGTCATGGGAAGGTAAATTCTATATTCTTCTGTTCTCTAGGTCATGGGAAGGTAAATTCTACATCCTTCAGTTCTGTAGGTCATGGGAAGGTAAAGTCTATATCCTTCAGTTCTCTAAGTCATGCAAAGGTAAATTCTATATCATTCAGTTGTCTAGGCATGGGAAGGCAAATTCTATATCCTTCAGTTCTCTATGTCTAGGGAACGTAAATTCAATATCCTTCATTCCTCTATGTCAAGGGAAGGTAAATTCTATATCCTTCAGTTCTCTATGTCAAGGGAAGGTAAATTGTATATCCTTCGATTCTCTAGGTCATGGGAAGTTAAATTCTATATCCTTTAGTTCTCTGTGTCAAGGAAAGTAAATTCTTTATCCGTCAGTTCTCTAGGTCATGGGAAGATAAATTCTATATCCTTCAGTTCTCTATGTCAAGGGAAGGTAAATTCTATATCCATCAGGTCTCTATGTCATGGGAAGGTAAATTCTATATCATTCATTTCTGTAGGTCATGTGAAGGTAAATTCTATATCCTTCTGTTCTCTAGGTCATGGAAAGGTAAATTCTATATCCTTCAGTTCTCTATGTCTAGGGAAGGTAAATTCTATATCTTTCAGTTCTCTAGGTCAAGGGAAGATACATTCTATATCCTTTAGTTCTCTAGGTCATGGGAAGGTAAATTCTATATCCTTCAGTTCTCTTGGTCATCGGAAGGTGAATTCTCTAAAGTACAGTTATATAGGTCATGGGAAGGTAAATTCTATATCCTTCAGTTCTCTATATCAAGGGAAGGTAAATTCTATATCCTTCAGTTCTCTAGGTCATGGGAAGGTAAATTCTATATCATTCAGTTCTCTATGTCAAGGGAAGGTAAATTCTGTATCCTTCAGTTCTCTAGGTCATGGGAAGGTAAATTCTATATCCTTCAGATCTCTAGGTCATGGGAAGGTAAATTCTATATCCTTCAGTTCTCTATGTCAAGGGAAGGTAAATTCTATATCCTTCAGTTCTCTAGGTCATGGGAAGATAAATTCTATATCCTTCAGTTCTCTAGGTCATGGGAAGGTAAATTCTATATCCTTCAGTTCTCTATGTCAAGGGGAGGTAAATTATATATCTTTCAGTTCTCTAGGTCAAGGGTAGGTAAATTCTGTATCCTTCAGTTCTCTATGTCAAGGGAAGGTAAATTCTATATCCTTCAGTTCTCTAGGTCATGGGAAGGTAAATTCTATATCCTTCAGTTCTCTATGTCAAGGGAAGGTAAATTCTATATCCTTCAGTTCTCTAGGTCATGGGAAGGTAAATTTTATATCCTTCAGTTATCTATGACATAGGAAGGTAAATTCTATATCCTTCAGTTCTCTAGGTCATGGGAAGGTAAATTATATATCCTTCAGTTCTCTATGTCAAGGGAAGGTAAATTCTATATCCTTCAGTTCTCTATGTCAAGGGAAGGTAAATTCTATATCCTTCAGTTCTCTAGGTCATGGGAAGGTAAATTCTATATCCTTTAGTTCTCTATGTCAGACGAAAATAAATTCTATATCCTTCAGTTCTCTATGCCAAGGGAAGGTAAATTCTATATCCTTTAGTTATCTGTGTGAAGGGAAAGTAAATTCTATATCCTTCATTTCTCTAGGTCATGGGAAGGTAAATTCTATATCCTTCAATTCTCTAGGTCATGGGAAGGTAAATTCTATATCCTTCAGTTCTCTATGTCAAGGGAAGGTAAATTTTATATCCTTCAGTTATCTAGGTCATGGGAAGGTAAATTATTTATCCTTTAGTTCTCTAGGTTATGGGAGGGTAAATTCTATATCCTTCAGTTCTCTAGGTTAAGGGAATGTAAATTCTATATCCTTCAGTTCTCTCGGTCATGGGAAGATAAATTCTATATCCTTTAGTTCTCTAGGTCAATGGAAGGTAAATTCTATATCCTTCAGTTCTCTATGTCATGGGGAGGTAAATTCTATATCCTTCAGTTCTCTAGGTCATAGGAAGGTAAATTCTATATCATTCAGTTCCCTGTGTCAAGGGAAGGTATATTCTATATCATTCAGTTCTCTATGTCAAGGGAAGGTAAATTCTATATTCTTCAGTTCTCTAGCTCATGGGAAGGTAAATTCTATATCCTTCAGTTCTCTAGGTCATGGGAAGGTAAATTCTATATCCTTCAGTTCTCTAGGTCATGGGAAGGTAAATTCTATATCCTTCAGTTCTCTATGTCAAGGGAAGGTAAATTCTATATCCTTCAGTTCTCTATGTCAAGGGAAGGTAAATTCCATATCCTTCAGCTCTCTAGGTCATGGGAAGGTAAATTCTATATCCTTCAGTTCTCTATGTCAAGGGAAGGTAAATTCTATGTCCTTTAGTTCTCTAGGTCATGGGAAAGTAAATTCTATGTCCTTCAGTTCTCTAAGTCAAGGGAAGGTAAATTCTATATCCTTCAGTTTTCTATGTCAAGGGAAGGTAAATTTTATATCTTTCACTTCTCAAGGTCATGGGAAGGTAAATTCTATATCCTTCAGTTCTCTAGGTCATGGGAAGGTAAATTCTATATCCTTCAGTTCTCTATGTCAAGGGAAGGTAAATTCTATATCCTTCAGTTCTCTAGGTCATGGGAAGGTAAATTCTATATCCTTCAGTTATCTATGTCCTGGGAAGGTAAATTCTATATCCTTCAGTTCTCTATGTCACGGGAAGGTAAATTCCATATCCTTCAGTTCTCTAGGTCATGGGAAGGTAAATTCAATATCCTTCAGTTCTTTAGGTCATGGGAAGATAAAATCAATATCCTTCAGTTCTCTATGTCAAGGGAAGGAAAATTCAATATCCTTCAGTTCTCTCTGTCAAGAGAAAGTAAATTCTATACCCTTCAGTTCTCTATGTCAAGGGAAGATAAATTCTATATCCTTTAGTTCTCTAGGTCAATGGAAGGTAAATTCTATATCCTTCAGTTCTCTATGTTAAGGGAATGTAAATTATATATCCTTCAGTTCTCTAGGTCATAGGAAGGTAAATTCTATATCATTCAGTTCCCTGTGTCAATGGAAGGTAAATTCTATATCATTCAGTTCCCTGTGTCAAGGAAGGTATATTCTATATCATTCAGTTCTCTATGTCAAGGGAAGGTAAATTCTATATTCTTTAGTTCTCAATATCAAGGGAAGGTAAATTCTATATCATTCAGTTTTTGGGGGGGGAAAAATTTATTTTTTTTTTGGGGGAAGGAAATTT